>NW_027113632.1:214992-218900 GCF_000696795.3 Halyomorpha halys | reverse complement strand
CGAGCAGTTTCTTGTCGTTTCAGTCTTGTGTGTGGATTCCAAGTAAGTCTCTTGTCAAGATGGAGTCCTAAGTATCGAATCTGTTCAACAGGCGTTAGTGGGATTTGAAATTTAAATTAGATAAAATTTATTTTATTTAAATAATAATAACCAGTCTCAAGAAAGTGAAAAAAATATATACAAAATTAATAAATATAGGTAGTTGAAATTAAATATACAGTATTTTGTTTATTTACACAATAGTTTAATTATTGATTTAATTGTTTATTATATCTATTTAGTTTATAGAGACAAATAACAATATGTGGTAATGCTAAGTATTATGTAAACAAATATAAATCTTTCACAATATAAATATATATATATTTATTTATTTATTTATCACCACTTTTATTATGTGTATCAATTATTCTTTTTAAATTAACATGGAGTTGAAAGAGAGAATATGAAGGAAAGGAGAAAAAAAGGGAAAAGGATAGAAAAAAAAGGAGGGATTAACAAAAACAAATAATAAAGTATTGAAAGAAGAAAAAATCATCAAAAAGAAACAGAAGAAAAAAATCTAAAAGAACTAAAGCGAAGAAACAAAAAAAAAATTAAAAGAAAAAAATCATTATCTATTATTATATATTGTTACTAATTATAAATGAGGAAAAGATGGTTGGGGGTGCGTAGTTACTAATTATATACTATATTATACTTGTTATGCCTGTGTATTATAAGATTATAAAAAAATAATTAATTAGATGTAGTATGCTGTGTAGTTAGCAAGGACAGCACTTCTTTATTGTTTTAATAAACTTTTCCCCCTGCTCCATACGTGGTCGTTTCTGACATCTGAGTGGTTCTATTCTAACCAGAGTGAGTGGGGGTTAAGTTTTCATTCAGTGAACACGCTAAGAAATAATAGTCAATGGTCTTAGGCAGGATTCGAACCACCACTCCTGTAGTAACGAGGTTACTAAGGTGACGCCTTCACGCCCAAAAACTGATTTTAAATTTTATTCAATACAATATACACCACATTTCTTCAGCCCAGTCACATTAAAACTATTTTAAAATAGACAACTCATGAAATTCGTAATAACTTATTCTAAATTATTCTCTATCTGGACATACGGAATTGAGCTATGGGGCTCCACTAAACCATATAATTCATCTCGAATCCAATCATTACAGTCCAAAATCCTTTATGGTAAGGAGCATTGTCACAAATCAAGTCATCCATCAGGACCTCAATGTCCTTTATGTTGCCGATTTGGCCGATTTCTAACCTTGATTCTCCTTCACTACCTAATAACCCTCCTAGGCGTCTGAAAAGAAGATGACCTCGAGATCTTCTCCTTTAGAAATGTTTTTGGAGTTCTATCAATGAGTAGATCCTCCACATGTTTGTATCATGTCATAATGTAACTTACAGTAAATTTACTTGATGTGTATATATGTATACAGTAAATAAATTATTAAAAAAATAATTATTCTCCTTATATTTTATTACTTTTAGTAAGGTATTTTTTTTTTATAAAGGCTTACAATAAAATATTTAATTCAATATTTTACAAACAATTTATTTTTAAAAACTCATATAATTGTTATCTACCAATTTGTACTTAAAATTTATTTAGAAAAGAAACAATATTTCTAAAAAATGTTATAAATAAAATTAAATTTATCGAACCACCCTATTACAATGAATTTAGAAAACGAACACTAAACTATATGGTACCATATGTGTTCAATCGCTTACAAGAAGAACCAATATATAAATCAGCCATAAAAAAAAAATAAATAATAAAAAATAAAATAGAAATATTTAACTGAGTACTTTTTTACTTCTATGATTCCTAATAACTGATTTTGGTTATATGATAACCATATCTGGCTGTATTTTTTCTTAACTCCACATAATTAGTCATAATATTGCAGTTAGAATTAGTAACATATATGTCTTCTTAGAATTAGATATTATCGGATCCTTATTTTTATCATATTATGTATGATCTTGTTTTATTCTCATTATTATATTAATTCACTAATTGTAAATTTGCAGCTTTATTATTCACTTTAAAATCCTTTCAGTTATTTTTATTATTATAATTTAATTTTTTTTTTTATAATTAATATTTTATTTTTTACTTTATTTTCATTTTAGCAGTTGTTAATTAAATTATTAGTTTTATCACTTGATATCATCTTGTACTTATCTAGCTTAAAAATTCTATAACCTCCACAACTCCCTAATAGTCTAAACTGTAATATTTACATTTCACTTATGTCTATCATTTTTATGTGTTATTTTGGCACCGATTGCTATATATTGGATGTAAGTTTTTTAATAAATACAATTTAAAAAAATTAATATGTTTGTTAAGTAAAAATCAAAATTTAAATGAACTTATTATTAATCTCCAGAACAACACTTTGTAAGATATCACTTATTCCTCTTCTAATCTTATTTCATCATAAAATCTAAAGCTATCTTCGTCATATTCTTCTTACATTTCTTCTTCTATTATCCATCACTTTTCCTCAACAGCATTTCTAATCTACTACATAATTCGGAAAAAAACCTATGATTCACGTTTTACTTACGTCTATCCTAGATTAATCATTTATCAAGAATACTAAAAAAATCATGTGATAATCTTTAAAAGTTTCCGAGATTCCGTGAATCTATGTCATAAATATCCCGTTGGTCGATTTTCGATAGTTTTAAAAATATTATCGATTTCATAATATCGATTTACCATCACGGTTAGGGAGCCACAATTAAGAGCAGAGTTGGGCAAATATTATTCGAATGACGAGAGACGAATACTTTTTTATTCATGAATTTTCTACTCGAATAATCAATTATTATCGAATAACCATTTGAATTCTTTTATATTTGTCCATTTTATAGAAAAACAATCTCTTATTCGAAAAAATTAAATGATTAACCATCCGAATACGTTTGTATTTGTATAAAGACGACATTTTTTGTCTTACATAGCTACACAGATATATTTTATGATCGCCTATAGATTTATTTTAACTTTTCTGATTTCTAACATATAAGGGTCCCTTTTAATGTTTTGGGATATGTAGAATATGAAAATACTATGGATTTATTTTAACTTTTCTGATTTCTTACATGTTAGGGTAAAGAGACCATAAAATCAATAGGATTTTCATTTTTGGCATATATTGAAACATATAAAGAGACCCTAACATGTTAGGAATCAGAAAAGTAAAAATATAATGCGATTTTAAAATCGATATCTTTTTCATATTCTGCATTCCTCAGAACGTATAAAGGGTCCCAACATGTTAGAAATCAGAAAAGTAAAAATAAATCGATATCTTTTTCATATTCTGCATTCATCGGAACGTGTAAAGGGACCGTTACATGTTAGAAATCAAGAAAGTTAAAATAAATCGTTTCACGATGTAAAATCGATTGCATTTTCATATTCTGCATATCCGAAAACCTAAAAATTGGCCCCTATGCGTTAGAAATAAAAAAATCTTAAAATCGATAGCATTTTCGTTTTGTACTCGTTTGAGTATGTGAAATAGGACCCTCATACATTAGAAATTGAAGGTTGTAAAAAAATAAGTGAATTAAAAAAAAAAAAATCAAATTTTTAATTTATAGGGAGATGGTCAGGGTTGCGGTCAAAAGAGAAACAAAAATAGTCTACAACTATTTATTTTTCAACGTTTCGCCCCCACTTCATCTGGGCTAAAAAGATACGAAATGAAACTATGTTAAGATAAAATGATAGAAATAAAAATACAAAGATACAATGAAAAGAATAAAAAAAAACAAAAAAAAAACAAGTAACAAAGGCAAGAGCAATAGTTTCATACAAAAATACGTAAAATATAAAGCTAAAAAAGTACAGGAGATGTATATAAAACAAAAA
>NW_027113632.1:211180-214778 GCF_000696795.3 Halyomorpha halys | reverse complement strand
AATAATATGTATTCGACTAATTTTGTATTCGAATAATTTTTCATTCGACTAATTTTTTATTCGATTGAAATAGTATTTTAAATATTCGAATAAAATATATTCGGATTGTTTAGTCGTATTTTTATTCGAATGAAAATTTATTCGTCTCTTGCCAATCGAATAATTTTTGCCCAACTCTGATTATTACATACCTGATAATTTATTTAGAACAACTTGACAAGATCATGAGGAATCATCTATGTCCATCTTTATTGATATTACGGCCCTCTCTAGAAAAAAAAAATGTTTTTAATTGGTAACTATAAATTATAATTAGTTAATAAATTACCAGAGAAGATAAGGTTAGAAGAAATGAAGTCATAAATATACCTACACCGAGCAGTGAACATCAAATATTATTTAACTATATTTTCCCTAACGATGAAACTCTTGATGAGGTTGGGTATAAATTTATAACATACCAGTTCTTATCGATGTAAAAAAAGAAAGTAATAAATGTTAATAGAGGAATTCCCATTTCTGGAAACTAGCCAACAGCTGGAGAAAAACTGGAAAATAAAAAAAATCTGTTCATCAGAGTTGCCAATTAGACAAAGCTCACGAATCCATAAAAGGTCATTTATAAACTAAGTTGAAGGAGGTAGTTGAAGTTGGTTCTGGACGAAACGACCTTAAAGTAAAAACTAAGATGAATAAAATTTGCTTTAGGAACAGGTTGGACGGCTGGAAACTGAATTAATTGAAGCAAGAGTTTTGTTTCTTGATCAGGAAATAAAGTCGATTTTTTTTATTTACATTTACTAGAAAACAAAATTGAAATGTAAATTAAAAAAGTTGAAGTAACTTATTCAATCGTGCCAACGTTTCGGCCAGAATTTCTAGCCTTCATCAGGGATAACAACAGAACAAGATAACAACCAATGAATACAGAAAATAAAAAATAAAATATAAACAGAATGAAATAAAGTAAATAATTGTACAGAATGGAATTAATAAAACTAAA
This sequence comes from Halyomorpha halys, assembly GCF_000696795.3. Taxonomy (NCBI): domain Eukaryota; kingdom Metazoa; phylum Arthropoda; class Insecta; order Hemiptera; family Pentatomidae; genus Halyomorpha; species Halyomorpha halys. Next base: position 213,775 of record NW_027113632.1, on the reverse strand, counting down.
GTAATAAAATTGAAGTGAAAAATAAAATGTATATATAGGTAATTGAATAAGTAAGTAAAAATAACATAATTAAGGAAATAAAATAAAAAATTGAAGTTAAATAATGCAAAAGAATATGAATATATTAGTTTATTTATTAAATAAATCAAGAATTCTTATCCATTTCTGTCTCACCACTTTATTTTTCACAAGTCCAACGGCCATTCTAGCCATCTTCAAGGATATCTTCAATACAATTTCTTCCTCAGATAAATTTAAAGTTTCTTTTGCAGGCTATTCTGCCCAGGTCATTTTCTTTATTATAAGTTAAAAGCCTATTTATTTAAAATATAAAATCATTAACATTTAATTTTCCTCTATAAGATTATCAACAATTAATACACCACCATATAACAAACCATTCTTTAGGAAGAAATTGTATTGAAGATGTCCTTGAGGATGGCTAGAATGGCCGAAACGTTGGACTGGTGAAAAATAAAGTGTTGAGACAGAAATGGATACGAATTCTTGATTTATTTAATAAATAATTACCTTGTCTCAAGAATTTGAAATAATATAATTATATTAGTTTATTAATAATTTAAAAATTGAAATTATAGAAAGAAAAAATAAAATTCTGAGAAAGAAAATATATGTAACAAACCATAATATTAGATTAAAAAAGCAAATAAACTAAAATATTCATATTCCTTTGCATTATATAACTTCAAATTTTTATTTTATTTCTTTAATTATTTTATTTTACCTACTTATTCAATTACCTATAAATACATTTTATTTTTCACTTCAATTTTATTAATTCCATTCTGTACAATTATTTACTTTATGTCATTCTATTCACATTTTTTGTATTTATTGATTGTTATCTTGTTGTTTATTCTTAGCCATGATGAAGGCTAGAAATTCTGGCCGAAACGTTGACATAATAAAATAAGTTTCTTCAACTTATTTGTGTTCTATTTTGACCTCTATGTTCTATCTCTCATGATTGGAAATTTAAAAAAAATACGGAAATTCCAATAGAATGTATCAACACAGCAATGAAGTAAGAAACATGGAGAAGGTTCCCAACGAAACAGTGCAGCACGCTGCTAAAACACAACAGTTCTATTTTGACAATACAATAATTTTACAAAAGGGAAATAATGACTGAAAAGATACTTGAGTCTATCATATCAGAGAACATTAATATTATACATATTTAAATAAATAATTTAAATTTTATCCATTATAGTCTCAAAACATTTTCTTTTCTTTACAAGTCCGACGTTTCGGCCATCCTCAGTTCGGGTAGCGGTCAATAAAGGTTTCAAAATAGTAACAAAAAACAATTTATTGTTAACCAACGTTTCGCCAGGGTTAAATAAGAAAACAAGATACATACATTTTAGAAGTAATAGAACATTATAAATAAAAAATATTTCAAAACAATTGTTTAGAATCCTCATACAAGACTAAAAAGACAAGAAACTGCTCGTCGATTCCGACTATTACAGCACTTACTAGACAAACGGTCTAAACTTCCAACTCATTACAAAAGACTGATCTACATGACAATAATAAGGCCAATCTGGACATACGGAGTTGAGCTAAACCTCCGAATTCCTCTCGTATCCAATCTTCACAATCCAAAATCCTTCGTAAAATCCTCAATGCTCCTTATTTTGTTGCTAATTAAATCATCCATAAAGACCTAAATGTTCCTTATGTAACCGATCTAGCCCGAACCCGATATCATTCCTTTCATTAAAAACTTCCTAACCACCCAAACCCACTAGTTTCTAACCTTGCTTCCTTTTCCATACTTGGCAATCCTCAGAGGCGCCTGAAAAGAAGATGGCCTCGTGACCTTATATTGTAAAATGTTTTTAGAGTTTTACTACTGGGTAGTTTCTCTACAGGCTGTATAATATCATTATGATCAAATTCGCTTGTTGTATTTAATATACAGATATAAATGTCAATAAACATATTTAAAAAAAAAAAGTTGTTAAGTTTATAATATGAGGAAATATTTAGCCCTGGCGAGGCCCCGAAAAGTGAGCCGAAATGTTGGTTAACAATAAACAGTTTTTTGGTACTATTTTAGCAGCTTTATTGACCGCCGGATTATCTTTCTCCAATTAAAAAAATTCATATTTTTTTCCATTGTTCATTGGACTGTGTCGGATTGCCTTAACCACTGATCTATCCCACTCCCATTTTTTTTCAAAATCATCCTAAGCTTACAGAAGTAAAATAAATACTATGAGATTACATAATGCCATTTAAAAGCAGACGAAAGGGGTCAACTCAATTTAGCAATACTGGCTCCTTCCTAATAGAGTCAATCGTGGCCAACTGTCGTCTTTGGGGCCAATGTCCCCGGGACCAACACCACGAACAACGAATTGATAACATGAGCACGAACGGGGGCAATGACATAACTAACAATTATAACGAATTTGAAACACGCAACGAACAATGAATTTTTATTTGTGTCATTTTGAAGTTTTGCATGCATGAAGGTCATCGAAGAAGGGTGTGAGAAAGTATTCAGTATTCCTTCCATAACCACTTAAACCCATTTTTTGAGGTTTCTCGATTGTTCAAATA
>NW_027113632.1:189698-210480 GCF_000696795.3 Halyomorpha halys | reverse complement strand
TTCTTTTATAAATTTTTAATAGATATAAAATTAATTCATAGTCACACAACCTCTATTTACTTATTATTATTATTATTACTTTTTTTTATTATTGTTATTTTTTTTCTCTCTTTTCTTCTCTCTTCCATTTTTCAGATTAACTTGTTTCTTTTTACTATTAGAAGACAATTGTTTTTTTTATTTAAGTGTATCAATATCGTTATTTTTTGTTATTAATTTTACTTTCCTCTTTTATTAAGAAGCATTATTCTTATTTTTTTCTTTTAATAAGAACATTTTATTTTATTGATTAGTTTCTTTGGTTAATCTTTAAAGACTTTTTCTATTACTAACAAGTTATTATTTTGGGGGTCTGTAGTGGATTGGTGTTTGAGGCCATGAGGATGGGAATCCTCAAACAAGACTAAAAAGACAAGAAACTGCTCGTCGATTTCGACTATTACAGCACTTACTAGACAAACGGTCTAAATTGCCAATACATTACAAAAGACCGATTTACATGACTACATAGTTGATCTTTGGGTCTCCACTTAACCATCAAATTCCTCCTGAATCCAATCCTTACAGTCCAAAATTCTTCGTAAAATCCTTAATGCTCCTTACACTTTCTTTTTGACTGCCGTCACTTTGATCAAAATCAAGAAACAGATACCGTTCCTTCCATGATAAACTTCTCAACCATACAAATCCATTTGTTTCTAACCTGGCTTCTCCTACATTACCTAATTATCCTACTAGGCGTCTGAAAAGAAGACAGCCTCGAGATCTTTACCTTTAGAAATGTTTTTGGAGTTCTATCAATGGGTAGATTCTCCACATGTTTTTATCATGTCATAATATCACTTACAGCAAATTTACTTGGTGTGTATATATGTATACAGTTGTAAATATCAATAAATAAATTATTAAAAAAAAAAGAAGTTAGAAAAAAGAAGCGAATAGAAACCATAAAGTTAAGTTTGAAAACTATCTCATATTATTTTCTTTGTTAAAAAGTTTGAATTTAAAAAATACTACCAGCCCATTCCTAATTTCAGCTCACAGGATCCAAAGAGGTCCGATGACTGGTTCAACTGTAGAGGGAAACTGGATATCGTTATAATATAATGTGAAACTACTCGTTTATTACACACAATGCATATCTTGAAGATTATAATAAAACCAAACTGTAAATGATACCCTGGTTGGAAATCAATCATCTCCAAAATTCAAAAGATAGGGTTAAGCAAAAGAAGCATTAATTTTTCGAAAAATTAGGGTTTTTTGCAACGCCGATCTTTAATAGTTCGATGGGTGTTCAGTCGTTATAACCAAGGTTGCTATATCCGTTAATAAGTACATTGATAAGGCTATCAAAGTTAAGGATCTGGAAATTCTCGACATTAACCAATATATCATTTTAAAGGAATAGAATAGAATATATTCTATTCCTGAAAGACAAAGTCTTGAACAAATTCATAACACAATATAAAATTATAAAACAAAACCTGAGTTTAGTGCTCCATTACAAAAACAATAAACAAAATATAAAACAAATTGGATAATACAAAACTATTAACATAATATTCATTACTCCATTATATTGAATTTAAAATAATGAGAATTATTTTAAATAAACGAAAGCGTAATATAAGTAAAGATAATAATTCGCTTCGAAAACTATGTACATGCCGCTTACGAAATGAAACTTGTTAAATACTATTACAATGTAAATATATAGTTTGTTCAATTTGGTTTCACTATCAATGTTCAATATATTTTCAATGTTTTGTAAGTCGCAAGATACGGATATGGATGGCTTTAAGATATATTCTCTATTTTCTTTAAATTTTGGACAATGTAGGAGGATGTGATTCAAACCATTATTGAAATAACTTTTGCAGAATGGACAGAGTTCGTTTGCCTTGAAAGTGATGGTTTTGCTTCCGTGATGTAGTTTGATGAGCTCTGGGTTTCCTACTCTTAGTTGGCTCATGCACCTTATTTTTTTAATTTAGCCTTTATGTTAGATATACTTTGATGGTTTGAGTAGGTTAAAACTGCAGAGTGATCAGCATACGGGGTTAATGTTTAAGTTCTGTTCTATTGATGCAAGTTGAGTCGCTATAAACGATATCTAGTGTATAAATAACAATTGAAAGTTTCAAAAAAGCTTTATATATTTTCTGTATTTTATGTCTTAGATTTTCGTTTACAATTGTAAATATGTACACCGATTTGGCCAGAACCAGATACCAATCCTTCCATGATAAACTTCCCAACCACCCAAACCCACTCGTTTCTAACCTGGCTTCTCCCTCACTACCTAATAATCCTCCTAGGCGTCTGAAAAGAAGATGGTCTATTACTACAATTGATTATCTATTTCATGTATTTCAAAGGCTAACTCTATTTATACATTGCCCCATAAACTAATAAATAAATTATTATTATTATTATTATTATTATCATAAAAAATAATGCAAATTATAAGAGTAATTAAAAAAGCATTTACGGTCACAAAGATAATGTTATATATATTATAAACATAATATATGTATATTCCCTTGTTTGTTGTTTTCATTATTTTTTTTTATAAACATTAATAAAAAAAAAAAAAAAACATATAAATGTTTTCAAAGACATTTTTTTCTTGAAGCCTACCCCGATTCTGATCCTATGAGACAGGTCAGTGTCCTGAAGGTCCTATTCCAGCCAGGATAAAACCAAAGGCACCTTATCTCCAGCCGTCCTCCAGTGATGGAGTCGGCTATCTGGAACCAATTACACCAAACAGTCACACTCAGCCAACAACTGGTCCAGGAGTCGATTCACTAATCACTGTCTGGAGATAAGCTCCACAGTCATAACAAACCTTGACAATATCGATAATATTCTTTAAATTACATTCCAGGTTCTAGACCAATAATGTAATCTTCTTCATGATAATTGACCGAAAGCATATGCTTCAATCCTCAATCAATCATTGCATTCATACGCTGTATGATTGAAGAATCAATCTGGCAAAGAGCCACATAGGTTTTAACCTCATTGGAATTATATAACAGGGCTTAAATGCCAAATTAAACAAAAAATAACTCAATCTTAAGTATCTTGAGTATTGTTTATTTGAAAAAAAAAAAGTTTTCATAGTTAGAAATCAACGATGGAAAAACACAAAATATTATTCTGGATTTTCACTTTATGAAGTATGGTAAGTCAATTCATAAAAATTTTTTGACGTTAATAAACATCCAATTGAATGTAATTTATATTTAATTATCATATTATAGTACAACGTTTCGGGACCACTGCCCCATATTCATGTACTTTAAACCTACAACAATAATAAACCACCATAATCTTCATCACACCCACAACAATGTTCATCCATATTTATTATAATTCATACAATTATATTCACCTCATAATTTTTCATAATTTGAATTTTATATCGGAAATCATGTACATTCTTCACTTCTCCTTAGCACAAATAGGTAATGGTAGAAACGTGAGAATAGTGTATAGATGTGACATGATTTCCTATACGAAATTCAAATTATGAGGTGAATATAATTGTATGAATTATAATAAATATGGATGATCATTGTTGTGGGCGTGATGAAGATTATGGTGAACGAGAAGATGGTTGGGGGTGCGGTCAATGAAAAACACAAATAAGTTCGATTAACCTATTTTTAATGTGCCAACGTTTCGGCTAGAGTTTCTAGCCTTCTTCAGAGCTAAAAACAGAACAAGATAACAACCACAGTAAGTATAAAAAAAGAAAGTATAAACAGAATAATTTACTTACTGTGGTTGTTATCTTGTTCTTGGTTGTTCACTTACTGTGGTTGTTATCTTGTTCTTGGTTGTTCACTTACTGTGGTTGTTATCTTGTTCTTGGTTGTTATCTTGTTCTGTTTTTAGCCCTGAAGAAGGCTAGAACTCTAGCCGAAACGTTGGCACATTAAAAATAGGTTAACCGAACTGATTTGTGTTTTTCATTGACCGCACCCCCAACCATCTTCTCCTCGTTCGTCATCCACGGTCAACTATCTCTCATAATTATGAAGATTATGGTGGTTTATTATTGTTGTAGGTTTAAAGTACATGAATATGGGACAGTGGTCCCGAAACGTTGTACTATAAAATGATAATTTAATATAAATTACATTCAATTGGAAGTTTATTAACCTAAAAAAAAATTTATGGACAATATATTATGAATTAAAGGAGAGAAAATGAAAACAAAGACGCCCGAATTGGAAAAACTAAGAACTCCGGTGCATAATTGTTTAGTAATCTAATCGAGTGCCAATTTTTTTCAAAATTATGGGAGTAATTATAATTTAATAATATTATGGAGACGGTGTTATGGTTGCCATGGTGAAATAAAAACACTGGAGATATCTGCCTTGACAAAAGGTGTTACGGTTGTCATGGTAAAATAAAACACGAGCGATATGTTCAGACGAGTGGCTTTTGGTTTTGTGAAGGTGACAGTTTGATTTTGGAACACGTTACGATTGTTCAATGTGAAGTGGTAATAGTTTAAAGGCCCTTTGTCTTTACTGTTTGAACCGAAATATCACCATATGTCATCGTATGTGTTATGTTTTTTTTTTTTTCAAAATTATGCTGTTTACTTCAATAGACGATCATTAACACTAGAGGTGGGGATATAGTGCAGTGTTTCTTCAGCACGTCCTGGATAAGAGTTGTAGCAGGTGTTATCCTAAAACTTGTGAGGAAGGTGAGACGGAAAGGAAATATCGGACAACCTTTTCTTCTGACAAGAATACACCCAAAGACTACGTGGGGTTTGAACTAAATTTTATTTTATATTCGCTTTTATACTCTTTGGCTAATAATGTAAATTTATTTATTAAGGTTAAGCATTTAAGTTAAGGTTAAGTCAATCTATAAGTTTTAATTGTTTTATTAATTGATAAGAATTTTTTTTTTCCTTTTTCATTCTGTGTACATATATTTCTTCTTATTTTTAAACTTTTGTACATATAGTTCTGCTGTTCTTTCTTAGCCTTCAACTAGGTAATTTACTTATGTTTTTTTTTTTTTTTTTTTTGTTGTTCACGGGATATTACGATAATTCAACAGGTGGGTAGGTAACACCCCTAGGTTTTCTGTTATCTACATGTAAAGTTATTCGCCAGTGGTCATAATTCAACAATTGTTTATATAGGGGTATATTTTAGTAATATTGTAGGCATAATTTCGTTATTTCCAAGAAAAAATAACGTGGTGCCTAAGGAGTAATTCTTTATTGTTTTCCTTTTGCGATTATATTTATTTATTTTTTTTTTATTCTTATTTTCCTTTAACTTCCTTCTCTGCTGAGCGTGGACAACTATAAACGATAAACATATAACTAGGGATAAGTCAAAATTTGCGATTATAACATATAATATTATATTTCATCTTCTATAGTTATCAATCAACGATCATCTACTTCCATGGTTATTAATTAACTATTTTTTATTGTATTCATTGTTATGTATATTTCCAAATTAGTTTGTTTATTATTTTATTTTATTTTTATTATTCTCTGAGTGATGGTTGTTTTCTCTTTTTTGTTTTTTAGCCGTGATAAAGATGTTTTGAGATTAAATATTTGAAAGAAGTATAGTAATAAAAACACTCTAATCAGAATCCCACGAAATAAAGTTGAGATTTTACTCAGCCAGAGTATTATTTACAAGTTATAAAATTGTTTTATAAATGTAAATATACTTGTAAAAAGATGTTTATCTAAAAGTTGTAAAACTGTGTTTGCATTAACATATCAGAACCTTTCAAGTCTTTAGACAACTCTTATTACAAGAAAAGAATTTCACTGGCTACCGTGGGAAAGAATGGCGTAATGAGGCCTCAACGAAATGACAACTAGCATCCTCATTAATCTTCCAAAGATGGCCAGGTTCAAGTATGACAACAACAAAACAACTTATTATAAAGTCAAATATATCTTTGATTGTTTCTCTTAAAACTACCTTTCTAATAACTTGTAAGTATCTTTTTAACTTTTTGATTTTACATATCATACAAAAGAGTTTATAATGAGTTGTAGATAGTTGACCGTAGATTAATGCTTGAAGAAGTTTGTCGGGGGGTGCGGTCAGCAAAGAACAACATAAATAAACAAAACCATATTTATTTATTTTATGCCGACGTTTCGACCTGAATTTCAGGTCTTCATCAGGGCTATAGAACAAAAGAGATAACAACAACATTTAGAGTAACATACAATTGAAAAGGAATAGTATACAAACAAATTTAGAATTATACAAAATATTGAATTAAATCATAAATGATAAAAAATTTATAACTGATAATTGAATAGTACAAAATTTTAATTGATTGATATTTGTGGAATTGTATGGTAGTAAATTGAAAACAGTGACAGATGAAATATAATATCATGTAGGTAAGAAGATATATATAATATAAGATATGCAAGTAGTGTCTAAAAAACTGAAAAAATAAATAAATAAATGGAATCTACAAATTGAACATTATGACAGACAATGAAAAATAGTGAGTGGCTTATATCTGAATTACATTGTGAGTATTAACTTATATACCTATACTAATAGGAATATACCTAATATAATAGGAAAAGGTAGTATATGGAGAAAGGAAAAGACATTATTCTTTTCCTTTCTCCATATACTTTGTATATAGTCTCTTCTCGTTCTCATATTTGTTACATTATTACAAATATGAGAACGAGAAGAGACTTACGTAGTGGCGTAGAAGTTTATATTGTAATTTATTTATATGACGATAGAGAAAGCTCTATTTTATTTTAGGAGGATAGTCCGGGTTCAATAAAGGTATCTAAATAGTAGAAGAGAACTATTTATTAAACCAACGTTCCGGCCAACTTTGCAGGGCTTCATCAGGGCTTAATGAGAAAACAAGATACAAACATTTTGGAATTAACAGAACATTAAAAATATAAATAAAAACATTTCGAAACAATTATCAAATGTATATAGAAATACTACAAATAATAAAATATTAATAATAACAATATAAGGAAATATACATGCTGGTAGGCTGGAGACAAGTTAGTAATAAATATAACCAGGTGTGATATAAGTTCTGCTGTTAACTGAGCAGAAAAACTTATTTCCTTTAAACTGTTAGTTTTTGTTCTCAGTTGGTTGCAGAACGTTATACTTATCATGTTATTACGATTATTGTTCATTTTTATCAAATTTCTTAATATCCCCTTTTTACATATCACTATTTCATAAAAATGTTATATGAGACGTACTGAATGTTCAGTAGTTAGTGAATTTATTTTGATAAATCTATATCTCAAAAACCATTTGACGTACAGATGTCTATTAGCACTCAAATTAAAGCTAGTTTAATGAGCTATAAAGTAGTTTATGATGTTTACCTTCGTAGCAATAGTAGTTTTCATGATATTTGCTAAAATATATTCATTTGTAGTTGTACGGACAAATTTTCATTTGCCAAATTTATATTCATGTGTGAATATCATAAAAACTACTACTTCTACAAAGATAAGTGTCATAAACTACTTTATAGTAAGTTAAATTTCATTTATTTTGAAAGTTGGGAGACATCTGTACGTCCAATGGTTTCTGAAATGGAGTTTTTCATAAATCAAACTTATTGTCCGAACAACTATTTATTTTAGCAAATTCATGAAAACTACTATTCTTTAGGTTATAAACTTCTTTATAGTCCATTAAACTAGCTTTAATTTGAGTGCTAATAGACACCTATACGTCACATAGTTCCTGAGATATAAAATTCTCAAAAAAATTACCTAACTACTAATCTTTCAGTAGATTTTTAAGACATTTTTCTTTTTAAAAAGCTATACTTTGACAACTATTGGACGTAAATTGCTCTTTTAGGGCTAATATTTCAGAAAATTTACTCTTCTTTAAATAATGTTCTCATAGATTTTCTAGTGTTGTTTGTAGTTTTTATGATATAGAGCTCCGAATGAAAAATTAATATTTTTTTAAGGTTTTGAAACAACCGAAATTTTTTATTCCCCCTACCTATACTTGGCAGACTCATCAGTTTAGACTAGTAATTATACTTTTTTTCTTCCCGGCTCTTGTACTATTAGTTATTAATTTTGATAGTTGATTACATGAAATCACATTACGTTTCATCTTTAAGGTGGATTGTAGGGATGGGTGGAACTAGATGAGGATTAATTAAGATAATTCTGTAAAAATAAAATAGTTCAGGTGGTAAAGTAACGACAATTTTAAGATTTTCTGCTTTATTATTGTGTGTTATTGTTCTTAATGTCCGATGCTGTAGATTTGCAAATTTTGATAAATGAGTTTTTTTTTGTTTTTTTTTATGATAGTCAAAGTCCCTACGTACAAACAACCATTAAATCATTATATAAACGGTTTCACGATGCACTTTCATTACATACTAACCCTCTAATTCAAGGACTATCAACACTAGACTTAGCAGATACGAGACGACGTTTACGAAGGAGCTGGAATAGGTCCCTCTTAAATTGATTTTTAAATTTCAATTTTGTAACCAATCTAGCCCGAACCCGATATTATTCCTTCCATACTAAACTCCCTAACCACCCAAACCCACTAGTCTCTAACCTTGCTTCCTCTTCCATTCCTGGGAACCCTCCAAGGCGCCTGAGAAGAAGATGGCCTCGTGACCTTATATTGTAAACTGTTTTTAGAGTTCTACTACTGGGTAGTTTCTCTACATCCTGTATCATATCATTATGATCAAATTTACTGGTTGTATTTTTTTATACAGTTGTAAATATCAACAAATAAATAAAAAAAGAAAAAATTTCAATTTTAATGGAGAGGCACCATTGGATGACCTTAACCTTCATGCCTTCATGACTTTTTTTTTTTATTATTATTACTTTTTTTTTTCTCTTTCTACATTTCATTCGCTGGTTGTAAAAATACTTTTACAGTTATGAATAAACTAAATAAAGTAAAAAAAATAAAAAAATTATAGTCAAAAGTCGAGTTGGAACAAACCTATTGTAAAATCTGATCAATATTTCCTCTCATTCCATTTTTAATTCATGTCGGGAACAGCCCTCCTGAAGGAATAACAGGATCTGTATTCATTTCCTATTCCGATGGAAGTTGGCACAATTGGTAACTGCCTCTTGTTCCCGGTGAATAACAATGGAATCTAATAAATTTATATTGCAATTTCCTTAGAATGTAATCAGAATTCTTTAATGAAATCGGAATTGATCTTTCTTCATGTTTTATTCAGAGGTTTGGAAGTGATTTATTTTTTTTTTTTTAAGAAAGAATGATTGTTTAGTCTAACATTCGTTGCTACAGTTTAAACAATCAACAACAAAATAAAACATATTCTCTGTAGAATAAAAATTAGGATTATATATTTATTTTTCTGAATCCGTAGAAACGTTTTGTAACCATATTGAATTATCGGTAAGAGTTGAAGCCTCCCTATTTTAGAACTTGAAGACTGATTAGGTTTTCTTTCTTTTGGAAGAAGATAGTTGACCGTATAAAGTACATTGGAGGAAGATAGTCTAGGTGGTGGTCAATAAAGCTATCAAAATAGTAAAAAAAAAATTTTATTTTATTTTTATACCAGATCGGCCTGGTGGGCCTTACATGGTTGATATAACTTATAGTATATTTTTTTTTTTTAACAGTCGATTATGAGGGGGTATAGTCATACAAATGAAACCCCTAACTATATAAAATGTTCTTATTAAAAGAAAAAAATAATAATAAAATAAATAGATAAGAATAATGCTTCTTAATAAAAGAGGAAAGTAAAATTAATAACAAAAAATAATGATATTGGTACACATAAATAAAACAAACAATTTTCTTCTAATAGTAAAAGGAAACAAGTTAATTTGAAAAAGGGAAGAGAGAAGAAAAGAGAGAAAAAAAAATAAATAACAATAATAATAGATAAATAAAATGAATAATAATAAAAAATAAATAGAGGTAGTGTGACTATGAATTAATTTTATATTTATTAAAATTTATAAAAGAATGTCCTGCAGCAGTCTGGGCTTCAGTCTTCGGGTTGAGGTTGGGTTTCCCAGGTTGTAGGTCACTGCTCCTTTAACTGTCGGCAACTGGGAGTGGAACTTCATGAACCGTTTTTTGATATAATCCTCTATTGACTCCATTTGTAATTCGCGATGTAATTGGCTATTTCTTTTGAACCAAGGAGCATTAACTGCGGTTCTTAGGACTTTATTTTAAAAAGATTGTAGTTTTTTCCTTTTCGTATTGTAGTTTTTTTTAGAAACCAACGTTTCGCCCCACTCAACAGGGCTCCTTTAGGGCAAAATGGGAAAACAAGATACAAATATTCTAGAATTAACAGAACATTAAAAATTAAAAAAACATTTCAAAACAATCGCTAAGTTTAGAAAGTACATAGAAAAACTAAAAATAATAAAATATTAATAACAATATGAGGAAATATACATATTGGTAGACTGGAGACAAGTTGTTAATAAATTTAACCAGGTGTGATATAAAGCTCTCAATATAGATCTACATTCAATAATTGTAGTAGACTGCTCATTAAAACTAGTTTTGAATATGGTAAAGAGATGTATAAGGTACAACAGATAAGTGAAGTAGATATCTAGATAGCTGATGTATAGTGGTATGTAAAAGGGGATATTAAGAAATCGGATAAAAATGAACAATAGTCAAGAGCCGGGAAGAAAAAAAACAGTTATCTCACACCAATTTTTGATTACTTTAATGAAAACTATGTATAATTACTAGTCAAAATTGATGAGTCTGCCAAGTACATGTAGGGGGAATAAAAAATGGCGGCTGTTTCATAACCTTAAAAAAACATCAATTTTTCATTCCGAGCTCTATATCTTAAAAATTAGTTGAATGAAAAATTATTCAAATACAAAATTAGTCGAATACATATTCGAATAAAAATTTGATTTTTTTTTTAAATTCACTTATTTTTTTACCACCTTCAATTTCTAATGTATGAGGGACCTATTTCACATAGTCAAACGAGTACAAAACTAAAATGCTATCGATTTTAAAATCCCGTATCGATTTATTTTAATTTTTTTTATTTGTAACATATGGGAGCCAATTTTTAGGGTTTTCGGATATGCAGAATATGAAAATGCTATCGATTTTAACATCGGGTATCGATTTATTTTAACTTTCTTGATTTCTAACATGTTACGGTCCCTTTATAGGTTTTGAAAAATATAGAATATAAAAATACTATCGATTTATTTTCATATTCTACATATCCCAAAACATAAAAAGGGACCCTTATATGTTATAAATCAGAAAAGTTAAAATTAATCTATACGCGATCATAAAATATATATATGTATAGCTGTCAGACAAAAAATGTCGTCTTTATATAAATACAAACGTATTCGGATGGTTAATCATTTAATTTTTTCGAATAAGTGATTATTTTTCTATAAAATGGACGAATATAAAAGTATTCAAATGGTTATTCGATAATAATTGATTATTCGTGTAAAATAATGGCGAATAAAAAGTAATCGGATGGTTAATCATATGTTTTCTACGAATAATTGATTATTCGAGTAAAAAATTCACGAATAAAAAAGTATTCGTTTCTCGTCAATCGAATAATATTTGCCCAATTCTGATCTGTATGACACCATATAGTGTATTTGAAACCACACTAAATTAATTTTTAGAAAGAAACGAAGATTCGATACTTAAGACTCCATCTTGACAAGAGACTTTCTTGGAATCCACACACAAGACTGAAACGACAAGAAACTGCTCGTAGATTCCGATTACTACAACACTTACTTGACGAACGCTCAAAACTTCCCATTCACTACAAAAAATTAGTATACACTACGATAATCAGTCCAATTTGGACATATGGAATTGAGCTCTGGGGCTCCACCAAACCAACAAATTCTTCCCGCATCCAATCATTACAATCCAAAATCCTACGTAAAATCCTTGATGCTCCTTATAACGTCACAAATAAACTCATTCACAAAGACCTTAACATCCCATTCGTTGCAGATTTGACCCAAAACAGATATGCGTCTTTTCATTCCAAACTTCTTAACCATCCTAACACATTAATTCTTAATCTCTCATCCTTAATAATCCCTGATAATCCTTCGAGGCGTCTGAAAAGAAGATGGCCACGGGACCTTCTAATTTAAATTAATGTTTGAAGTACCACCAATGGGTGGTTCCTTTCCAAGATTTTCAAGTGTATATGAATTATACTACATATTTACCTATTGTATTATTTTGTACAGTTGTAAATTACATTAAATAAATAAATAAATAATAAAAAAAATGCAAGGAAATTAAGAGCGATGACTCCCAATTCTAGAACCTGACTGACCAGTTGACAGCCTCCACCACTGATGCATTATATTAAATTGGGCCACAGGTGAACATTGGGAATAATAATTTAGCTTCGAAAGTTTGAATTTTGATTTCGAAGTGTGCCGTGGGGAGAGGCAGGTTGTAGGGAAAGTAGTCCCGCGGGGGGGCCAAATCACTTCTCACTAATACAATTAATTCTGACTACTCTATCCATTATGGTAGGTCTCACGTCCTGAACGTTTATCATATTCATCGCTGCAGCAGATATTTACACATGTCGGCTCATTCATAAGTGCTGTTTTCATAATTATTATGTTTTAATTTAGTTGAGTAAAATACATGAAATAGGCAGTAAGGGGAAGTACTCGACATTCAAATCCTAATACTCGACGACAATACTATATAATTTCATCATCCTAAGCAATCCTCACACTGGAACTCCGACCATTACAGCACTTACTAGACAAACGGTTTAAACTTCCAATCCATTAAAAGACTGATCTACATGACTATATTCCAACAAGCGCTCGATAAGGTCTGGCATCAAGATCTCCTATACAACCTGAAGCGGCTAGACACTCCAAAGTATATAACCGCAAATTTTGATTTATTTTTAGTTATTTAGTTATATACGGAAAAGAGGACGTCCCCGGATCAGGATGGCTGTACGAAGTGGAGGAGGATTTGAAGATCTTGAAGGTTGGCAAATGGAAGGAGAAAGCAAGAGACTGTGTAGACTGGTTGGCTATAATAATAATAACAATAATTATTAGTTAACAGTGGTGTTTTATACTGTTGATAATCTTATAGAAAAAATAAATGTTAATGGTTTTAAAATTTAAATAAAGAGGTAACTATACTTAAGCTTAGTAAGCTTATTAATAATAAATATGACTTTTTAATAATTGACTGTTGGAATAGGTTTGAACTTTAAATAAAGAAAATGACCTGGGCAGAATAGCCTGCAAATAGAAAATATAAATTAATGTGAGAAGGATTTTTGTATTGAAAGGTATGTTATATTATATAGTGAATAATAATGTTATTGTAAGTGTTTAAAAATGAAGATGTAATATAAGCTGTTAAATATTTATATGTCCCTGAAGATGGCTAGAAAGGCCGAAACGTTGGACAAATGAATAAAAAAGAATATAAATAAAGTGTTGAGACGGAGTTGGATATAAAATTGATTTATTTAATAAATAATAATAATTGTAATAATTCCCTATAATCATTATTCCATGTAATAATCTCTTTAATTTTTCATTTCAATTTCGTACGACTTTTCGTTTTTGAGCTAGGCGGCTCATACACTCAGCTTAAAAGTTTTAGGCCTCAAAACATGTATTTTCATCCATAACTCGAATTTGATATTTTTCTCAATCGAAATCATTAATAAATTAATAACGAAGATAAAGAGGTTGAGTAAAATTATCTGTGTATCGATAAGTCTATGATACTAGGGAGAAGTAGTATATACTATATAAGTATAATATTCTAACGGATTATAAGTTATTGTAGCATGATCAGGTTCACTGAACCGTAAAACAGGTTCAAGTGAAGTAGTCATCAATAACCCTTTATTACCCGTTGGTGGGTTCTTCAATTAATTATATCATAGCACATTATCATATTATAGAATTATAATTTTCTCCATGAAGTAATAAATGCTCAAAGGATTTATAGCTAGCTAGAGCTGTCGGCTCCTTAACGGTACGATTTTCTATAGCTTTCTTTCTTTTCCAATTACACGTTCATTCCAATTTATTTATTTATTTTAATTTTTCCAGGAGAGATAAGAAAGGGTAATAAGTTACGCGAAATCGATCATTAACATAATCAAGATATTTTACGATCGAAAGCAGAAATAATTTTGCAGTATGCTAATTAGCTCACTCCATATCAGTTGTATTAGAAAGCCCAGGAGGGAAAAAAAAACTGGTCGGGTTCAAGGAAACAAAATAAAATGATAACGCATTCGAACGTAATAGTCCAAGGACCCAAGAGGAGAAGAAAGTTATTTCACCCCAATTTTTTATTACTTTAATGAAAACTAATTATATTGGCCTTATGAATTATACTATAGGAAGATAGTCCGGGTGGTGGTCGATAAAGCTATCAAAATAATAAAATAAAACTATTTATTGTTAACCAACGTTTCGTCCCTATTTGGAGGACCGCGTCAGGGCTCTCAGATTGGAACTGAGATGAGATTTTTTCTGAACAACTAGAAATGAACATTTTTTAAATTTATTTTATCAAATATCATGAAAACAACTATTCCTACGAAAATAGACGTAATAAACTATTTTATGCTACATAAAACTAGCTTTATTTTGAGTTCTGGCAGACATAGTTCCTGTGATACATTTTTTTATAAATAAAAATTTTTTTCCAAACAACAAGAAATAAACATTTTTTGAATTTATTTTATCAAATATCATGAAAACTACTACTCCTACTAAAATAGACATAATAAACTATTTTATGCTACATAAGACTAGCTTTATTTTGAGTTCTGGCAGACATAGTTCCTGTGATATATTTTTTTATAAATAAAACTTTTTTTCCAAACAACAAGAAATAAACATTTTTTGAATTTATTTTATTAAATATCATGAAAAATACTATTCCTACGAAAATAGACGTAATAAACTATTTTATGCTACATAAAACTTTTATTTTGAGTTCTGGTAGACAAGGTTCTTGTTATATATTTTTTCATAAATTAAACCTTTTTTCCGAGCAACAAGAAATCTACATTTTTTGCATTTATTTTATTAAATATCATGAAAACTACTACTCCTACGAAAATAGACGTAATAAACTACTTTATGGTACATAAAACTAGCTATTAACTATTAATTTTTTTTCCGAACAACTAGAAATCATCATTTTGTGATTTTATTTTGTCAAATATTATGAAAACTGTATACATATGTGCATAATTAACTTCAGTAATTATCCTGGCATCCCAATTCACGACGAGGCTGCACATAGCAATATTAAATAAAAACAAATAGTTAATAAATAATAATAATCATAAAAAGAATACAATAAAATAATTAAATATTACCTAAAATGGATAAAAATAAAGTTATATATTCACATTATAAATAAATATAGGCTGAAAACTGAGTTAAATATTAAATAAATAAGAAAACAACTGAGGTATATATTTATTTATTTGAATATGTTGACCTCTCAATTTGTGTGTTTTAACGTATTTATTCATTAAATTATTTTATTTTATTAATACTATGTTTTTTTTGTTTTTTTAAACTTATTTATCCATTCAAATGTTTCCTGTAACCCGGTTTTTATTATATTTTCCTTTTAATCTATGTGTTAGTCTTATTGTCGTAAAATGTATCTATTTGTTTGTTTTTGGTAAACTGATCTACTGCTGTGACTATGAATTATGGTCTGATCTCACATTGCCGTCTAATATTGAATTTGTTTAGCGGGTCACTGAAGACGATCTGGGAGGGTGAATTCCGAAGAGTGAATTGAAAAATTGTGAAAGACTGAAATTGGAGGAGCAGAAATGAAAAAGAAAAATAGGAATGAATGAAACATTTGTATTTGTTGTACAGACCAAAATGGATTGTAAAAGGAAACTGTAGGGGGAAAAAAATTGTTTATTATATCTTATTATTGTATATCTTTTTTTTTATTATACCATGTATGTGTAATTTATATATGTCCGATTACGGATTGATAACTATGCTGTGTGAGATAGCAACCTAATGTATTTAGGCAGCATAGATAAATAAAGTATTTCTCTCTCTCTCTTAGAAGGTATACAATTAGAATGAAGTAAACAAAATCTTGAACACAATCATAGCTGTATATAATGTTTACATTGTGCCTAGAAAGCCCAGAATCAAGCTCTGCTATCAATATTTGGATGACATGGCAGAACTCTAGAATCGGTTCTCTGCCAGCCACGTCACTGGTATTGAGTGCATGACATTATTAAGCCAACACATTTTGTGGGTGGAGTTACACAAGTGAACCTTTGTCATAAGTTCAGTGTTCTTCTGTGTTAAAAGGTGCCCCCCGATTTGGAGCTAGTGTTCAAACGAGCATAAAATTGGAAGTCTTGGATCAGTGAGCACATCAGCCTTTTCTTGATTAGTTACAACTCTTCGACTTCTTGTGGCTAGTTTCCTTCTCGTCCTTGTTTCCCCTTTATTCGTGTCCAGTTAATTTTTCTTATTCTGTAGTTAGCAGCCATTGGTGAAACTTGTACAAGCTACTTCATCTGTTTCACGATTCTCACTTTTTCATAATGAATTTATAGGATTGTTCCAACGAACGTCTTGACAGTTAGGAAATAGGCGGATATATAGTCAGTACATATGTATATATAGTTGACCGTAAAGATTTTAATATAAGAAGATGGTCAGGGTTGCGGTCAAAAAAATTTTTTTTAATTATTTATTTAATGTAATTTAAAACTGTATAAAATAATACAATAGGTAAATATGTAGTATGTTTCATATACACTTGAAAATCTTGGGAAGGAACCACCCATTGAAGTATCGAATCTGTTCAACAGGCATTAGTGGTGTATTTAGAAAGCATACTGTAGGACAGGAGGGCAGAGGTTTACGACGGAGAGTAAAGGTGATCTGGTGGGATTTGTCAGGATTTATTTTGATTCTCCATTTTTTACACCATTCGTCAATAGATGTTATGTGTGCCTGTAGAGTTTGTGATGCATTAGTTGGGTCGTTGTTAACCGAAAGGATACATGTGTCATCAGCGTATGTTGTTAGGACTGTGTTAGGGTGGGTTGGGATGTCAGCTGTATAAACCGTATAAAGAATGGGACCTAAGATACTACCTTGAGGAACACCGGCGGACTAGCGGTCAAAAAAAGAAAAAATATTTTAAAACTGTTTAAATGTCCGACGTTTCGCCCCACTTTGCAGGGCTTCATCAGGGCTAAAAGGTAAAAAAACTGATAATATTACAACAATAAGATACAATAAGGTAATTTAAGCAAGGATAATTTTTTTACATAATATTTATCCTAGCTTAAATTACCTTATTGTATCTTATTGTTGTAATATTCTCAGTTTTCTTTTTTTTTGTATCTTTTTAGCCCTGATGAAGCTCTGCAAAGTGGGACGAAACGTCGGACATTAAAATAGTTTTAAACTATTTGTTCTTTTTTTGACCTCAAACCTGACCATCTTCTTATATTTATATATTCAGTACGAGTTTTCCGTTCCAAAACTGAACTGCTTTCTGTCACCGTTCGTTAGAACAAGTCTAAAGCTGTCTCATGTTGCCAAGCAATATCATATTCGCGCTTGTGCAAGCATGATAAAGATTTATTTGTTTTGGCTTGTACAAATACATATAAATACTTAAATCCAGACCAACAAGTGGTTTAAGGGCAGAAATTAAAGCGCTCTTGTGCTGCATCTACGCGTTTGTGTCCAGTTAAAGTTGTTTTAGAACAGCCATTAGATAAATATTTGTACTCTCAGTGAGAATTAAATAATCTCCCCAACCGGCTTCAATGGCGGATTCAATGATTAATCGATTCAGTGTATGTATTTAAAACTAGAAAAAAAATTGATACATAGGAAAAAATATATCTCAGAATACATGAGACATACAGTTGTCTGCCAGAACTCAAATTAAAGCTAGTTTAATGTACCTCAAAGTAGTTTATTACGACTATTTTCGTAGGAGTAGTAGTTTTCATAATATTTGACAAAATAAAATAAAATTGCTCATATAAATGAACAAAAAAAAAATTTGATTAGAAAATAAAAGCTAGGTGGGAATAGCTTGTTATTTTTCAATTTTGTAACTGTTAAGCTCGCGCCTTCAATAGAAAAAATTAAAAATTAGAATTTACTAAACTATTATCTGTTCTTTATGGATGCGAGACGTGGCCTCTTACACTAAGAGATGAACAGCGCCTTAAGGTTTTCGAAAATAAAGTATTACGCAAAATATTCGGATCGAAAAAGGATGAATTAACGGGAGAATTTAGAAGATCAAATATAATTCATGCTATAGCATTGCGGCGTTTAATATGAGCGTGTAAGGTTGTAACGAGCGGATCCTTAAAATGTTAATAAACACGTCCGAGGTGTAGAACGAAACATAGATGGGAGGATTGCGTTAAAACTGATTTCGTAGAATTAGGTTTGGAGGGGCATCTCTGGAAGGATGTATATAGAGAGAGATTGGTGGTATCGGCATCGAACCTACGGGTTCGTTAGGCCTTTATTATTATTATTATTAAAATTATTTGAGTCCTGCAAAACTGCAAAAATTACTAAATTTTCCAAACAGTTTTTTTTTTTTTTTTTTATACCAGTCTATCAATTATATATCTTTATATTTATAATATGTTGTTATATACTACATTATAGTATATTCAACTATCTTTAATTTGAGTACTAATAGATATCTATACGTCACATAGTTCCTGAGTTATAGATTTCTCAAAATAAATTAACTAACTGCTAATCTTTCAGTAGATTTTTAAGAAATTTTGCTTTTTAAAAAGCTTTATCTCGAGAACTATTGGACGTAAATAGCTCTTTTAGGGCTAATATTTCAGCAAATGTACTCTTCTTTAAATAATGTTCTCTTATATTTTCTAGTGTTGTGGGTAGTTTTTAAGATATAGAGCTCCGAATGAAAAATGAATGTTTTTTTTAAGGTTTTGAAACAGCCGCCATTTTTTATTCCTCCAACCTATACTTGGCAGACTCATCAGTTTTGACTATTAATTATACATAGTTTTCATTAAAGTAATAAAAAATTGGGGTGAGATAACTTTTTTTTTCTTCCCGGCTCTTGTACTAATTTGGCCAGTGAAGAGTTTAAGAGTAGAAAACTTCTTTAACCTTTGTGTATAAACTTCTCAACCACCCAAATCCACTTGTTTCTAACCTGGCTTCTCCTTCATTACCTAATAATCCTCCTAGGCGTCTGAAATGAAGATGGCCTCGAGATCTTCTCCTCTAGAAATGTTATTGGAGTTCTATCAGTGGGTAGATTCTCCACATGTTTGTATCATGTCACTATGTCACCTACAGCAAATTTACTTGTTGTATATATGTGTATACAGTTGTAAATAACAATAAATAAATTATTAAAAAAAAAAGTTCTCAAAGTAATGGCTGTTGATGATCTCGGCCAACAGAGAGCAGCACATGAGCTTGCAGTACCTAATTTATTTAATTGAATTTAATTTGTTCGGATTTCTTGAGCAACTATCATTAATTAATTAGTAAAATTCGTATTATAAATTATTCTGTTTTTAAAAAAACAATTTGATGACTGGTTGGATAATTAATAATTGAACTAATATTTTTTTTTAAATACTAGGGCAATGATAATCACCAGTAGTTTTTTTACCTCAAATCTAAACAACAACAACAAAGTAATTAAATATTTAATTAAGGAGAACAAATAATTTGAAATGGACGATCATCTTCTTTTCAGAACAAACCCATTGGAAGGGAACCTTTGATGACTGAGCGCTAGAAGTCAGTGGGCGTAATCGAAACTCTTCTCACCTCCTTCCTTCCTCTTGTTTGTTCTCTTCACAATCCTTTTCTATTCGTTACACCGCTTTCTCTCTCGCTAAGCTTCATTAACCCAACCCAAGCTATTGTACTACATCATTACGACCCTACCTAATTTCTTATAGTTGTTTTTTTCATTTTTTTTTTTTTTACTTCGTGATTTATAAAATTATTATGACAGTACTCCCTAAAAATACAAAAAAATGTAGATTCAGGATTTTATATGGACTGTTGTGGAGGGATACTTGGGTTCGTATAGGAGACAGACATCATAGATATTCCTATGATTGTTGGTTCAGGAATTATGTCCTATACTTCAAAATTAGATAGATAGTTTATTGGCTAATAAATACATCTTTTAGCCATGAAGATTGGCCCATTTGGTGTTAGTACTTTTTGTTAGTACTGAATGGCAATGAAAGTATACATAATAAATACGTATAAGTAGGTAAATTCCTGTTGTTTACTGTAACATCATAATATAATTTAATAATACTATGAATTTAAAAAAAAAAATCCTAATAAATAATTATTTATAAAACCTAAAACAATGTAACAAAGTGTATATATTTTTATATGATTTAATAATTTAATAAAACATCGAATTAAATTTTTATTCCTAATAAATAATTAAATAGTTATTCCTAATACTATATAAATAATTAGATAGCTATTCCTAAAGCTATATAAATAACTAGTTAGTTATTCCAAAAACAATATAGAAAAGTTTACATCATATTATGATTTAGTAGTCTAAAGACAGCGAATTAAATTTTTATTCCTAATAAATAATTAAATAGTTATCCCTAATACTATATAGATAATTAAATAGTT
>NW_027113632.1:186199-189548 GCF_000696795.3 Halyomorpha halys | reverse complement strand
TATGATTTAGTAGTCTAAAGACAGCGAATTAAATTTTTATTCCTAATAAATAATTAAATAGTTATCCCTAATACTATATAGATAATTAAATAGTTATTTGTAAAACCTAAAACAATATAAAAAAGTGTGTATCTTAATATATGATTTAATAATATATAGAATTAAACTTTTATCCCTAATAAATAATTAAATAGTTATTTCTAATACTACATAAATAATTATATAGCTATTCCTAAAGCTATATAAATAATTAATTACTTATTCCCAAAAGAATATAGAAAATTAAATATCTTAGTATGATTTAGTAGTCTATTGACAGCGAATTCAATTTTTATTCCTAATAAATAATTAAATAGTTATTCTCAATACTATATAGATAATTAAATAGTTATTTCTAAAACCTGAAACAATATAAAAAAGTTTATATCTTACTATGGTTCAATAATTTAATAACATATCGAATTAAATTTGTATTCCTAATAAATAATTAAATAGTTATTCCTAATAGTAAATAAATAATTAGATAGTTATTCCTAAAGCTATATAAATAATTAAATAGTTATTCCCAGACCAATACAGAAAAGCATACATCGTAGTATGATTTAGTAGTTTAATGACACAGTAAATTAAATTTTTATTCCTGATAAATAATTAAATAGTTATTCCTAGTACTACATAAATAATTAGTTAGTTATTCCTAAAGGTATATAAATAATTAAATAGCTATTCTCAAAACAATATAGAAAAATGTACATCTTAGTATGATTTAGTAGTTTATGACACAGTAAATTAAATTTGTATTCCTGATAAATAATTAAATAGTTATTCCTATTAATACATAAATAATTAGATAGTTATTCCTAAAGGTATATAAATAACTAATTAGTTATTCCTAAAACAATATAGAAAAGTGTACATCTTAGTATAATTTAGTAGTTTAATGACATAGCAAATTAAATTGTTATTCATAATAAATAATTAAATAGTTATTGTTAACACTACGTAAATAATTAGTTAGTTAATCCTAAAGCTATATAAATAACTATTTAGTTATTCCCAAAACTATAGAAAAGTGTGCACCTTAGTATGATTTAGTAGTTTAATGACATACAAAATTAAATTTTCTATATTGTTCGAACAACTATAAACCAATTTAGTTTAGCAAATATCATGAAAACTACTATTCCTACTAAGGTAAAGGTCTAAAACTACATTTTATTTCATTAAACTAGCTTTAATCTGAGTGTTCATAGACATCTGTACGTCACATAGTTCCTGAGATATAGATTTCTCAAAAAAATTAACTAACTACTTAATCTTTCAGTAGATTTTTAAAAAATTTTGCTTTTTAAAAAGCTATATCTTGAGAACTATTGGACGTAAATAGCTCTTTTAGGGCTAATATTTCAGCAAATTTACTCTTCTTTAAATAATGTTCTCTTATATTTTCTAGTGTTGTAGGTAGTTTTTAAGATATAGAGCTATAAAAGCTCCGAATGAAAAAATATGTTTTTTTAGATTTTGAAAAAGCCGCCATGTTTTAATCTCCCTACCTATACTTGGCAGACTCATCAATTATTATTAGTAATTATACATAGCTTTTATGGAAGTAATCAAAATTGGGGTGAGATAACTGCCTTTTTTTATAATAAAATTTATAATGCCTAGTGCTAAATCAAAGTAAAATGAAAATAGTTTTTTCGAACGCTATTAAAAATAAGAAGGACAAGAGTAAAAATTATTTTATAACAATATTCTCTGCCAGGTATATATCATCCTATCGCTCGGGTGAATGTGGTAAACCGCGGAAAAGACGATAATACCTTGCGGCGAACACACTGGCAACGAACTTCAAATGATATCAGATCTTAGGGGTGTTCAACATGCCTAGTGAAATAACATTCCAAGTTCTAACAAAAATTGTATCTCCAAAAATGATTCATTAAATAGATATTTGCAATAGAAACAAATATTATGATTAAGGTATTTAATGTTAACAATCAAGTCTGAAAAGAATTTGGATGTATGACCTCTTGGAAATGGATGGCCAACTATTATGTAAGTCAAAGCTACCTCCAAAACACATGTGGGAAGGGGGCATGTATGTAAAATCCTTATTTATGAAGTACTATATTTTAATTTATTTAAATTTTTAACACAATTTATTTTTACAGTAATTTCGTATTGCTTTATACCACATAGAGTGATGAAAATTATTATTTATTAAATAAACCAAATGGTATCCTTGTTAAGTCTCAACACTCTTTATTATATCAATAGTCCAACGTTTCGGCCAATTCGCCCATCCTCAAGGACAATCTTCATTTAAATTCTCACCTCATATCAAAATTTAAAAATGTTTTGCAGGCTATTCTGCCCAGGTCATTAATTATAACTCAAAATCGGCCTATTTTTCAAAACTTCATTAATTTCTAAAACTTCTAATTTTCGATTAATCTAGGCTATCAACTATCATATGTTTATATGATAGTTGATAATTAATGACCAGGGCAGAATAGCCTGAAAAACATTTTTAAATTTTGATAAGAAGATGGCCTCATGACCTTATATTGTAGACTGTTGTAGACTACTGGGTAGTTTCTCTACATCTTGTATCATATCATTATGTCATTATGATCATATTTACTTGTTGTATTTTTTATACAGTTGTAAATATCAATAAATAAATAAAAAAAAAAAAAACTTTTTTTTTATGTGAGGTGAGAATTTATATTTAAGATTGTCCTTGAGGATGGACGAATTGGCCGAAACGTTGGACTGTTGGTATAATAAAGAGTGTTTAGCGCATTCCTTCTACCGCGTCATTGGTAATGAGCCAGTGGAGGTTAAGCCAGTGCGCTATAGCCGCAAACAACTTGAGTGTAGCATCTGACCATTGCCCCAGAACTCAATTATCCATTTTTATTTTATAATAAGTTTCTTGGCCACTGCCATTTCAACCTTCTAGGTGGATTAACAGCAATATAATATCCTGAAATGTATTACGACAAAATGTTGAAAGATAAATATGCTGCTAAAAAGGAAGACAGCTCCTGTGCGAAAAAAAATTCAATAAATTGTGAGCTTAGTAAGGGCTTACTGAATGGAGGTAAACACAAAAATTTTAAGAATATTTAAAAAAAAAAATATTTATTGATTTCCTCACTGTTATTATTTATTTATAACACTCTGGCTTATTTTTAACACAAATTAGGAAAAAACCTATTTCGTACTTTTTTTCTTCCAACTCATTACAAAAGACTGATCTACATGACAATAATAAGGCCCATCTGGACATACGGAGTTGAGCTTTGGGGCTCCACTAAACCTTCGAATTCCTCTCGTATCC
>NW_027113632.1:182853-185704 GCF_000696795.3 Halyomorpha halys | reverse complement strand
GTTAGAAACTAGTGGGTTTGGGTGGTTAGGGAGTTTATTATGGAAGGAATAATATCGGGTTCGGGCTAGATCGGTTACATAAGGAACATTTAGGTTATTTCATACTTAAAATCATTTTTCATTAAATTTGAAAATAATAATAAGTTTTTTAAGTAAACATTTTTATTGGAAGATCATTCATGAATGCAATACATAAAAGGTAGATTCGGTAAATAAAAAAAAAAAAAAATAAAATAAAAAAATGGAACGAGGTTACACTTAATGAATGGAAGTAAACACAAAAATATGTTTACTTCCATTCATTAAGCTCGGATGAAGCTCTGCATGGTGGGGCGAAACGTTGGTTTAAAATAAATCTTCCTTTTATGTACTACACAATCGATCAACAATCTTACAATAACAATGCTTACTTAAAATTGAGAAATTATTTTTATTCAGTAAATCTAACGAAGAATAAGCTTTAAGTACCAAAATAGACTTTTGATAAATTGTGTTAAAAATGAGCCTGGAAAGTATTAACAAACAATTCCTCCCGCATCCAATCGTTACAATCCAAAATTCTACGTAAAATCTTTGATGCTCCTTATTACGTTACAAATAAACTCATTCACAAAGACCTTAACATCCCCTTCGTTGAAGATTTGGCCCAAAACAGATATGCGTCTTTTCATTCCAAACTCCTTACCCATCCTAACCAATTAATTCTTAATCTTTCATCCTTAACAATCCCTGATAATACTGCGAGGCGTCTGAAAAGAAGATGGCCACGGGACCTTCTAATTTAAATTAATTCTTGAATTACCACCACTGGGTGGTTCCTTCCGAAGATTTTCAAGTTTATATATAACATACAACATATTTACTTATTATATTTATTATTTGTACAGTTGTAAATCACATTAAATAAATATAAAAAAAATATCTTACGGATCTGACTCCATTATTTTATAATAAACTACGTATATTATTAGCTATTAATTATTACTTATTAATATAAATAAATATAAAACTAATATGACAGGACAAGGCGGTGTTCAGAGACCTAAGGCCAGAGCCGCCGGCGACGGAACAGACAAATCAATTATCCTCAGCCTTAACACAGTTTCGGTTGATAACGATTAGCATTCGAGGCTACTCCTTCCTTAGTGACCTTAGTCTAGCAGTCGTTAAGGGATACTTAATAAGGAATACCTTTAATGGATTACTGTAACTGATAGTACAAAAGCGCGATGGAAAAAAGTCGATTAATTCACCCCAATTTTGTATTATTATTATGAAACTATATATAATTAATTACTAGTCAAAATTAATGAGTCTGCCAAGTATAGTTCGGGGGAATTCAAAATAGCGGCTGTTTCAAAATGAGAAAACATTTTTTTTTTTTTTTAATTTATTTACTGATATTTACAACTGTATACATACACATCAAGTAAATTTGCTGTAAGTGATATTGTGACATGACAAAAACATGTGGAGAATCTAACCATTGATAGAACTCCAAAAACATTTCTAAAGGAGAAGATCTCGAAGCCATCTTCTTTTCAGACGTCTAGGAGGATTATTAGGTAGTGAAGGAGAAGCCAAGTTAGAGACGAGTTGATTTGGGTGGTTGGGAAGTTTATTATGGAAGGATTGGTATCTGGTTCTGGCCAAATAGGCAACATAGGGGACATTGAGGTCCTGATGGATGATTTGATTTTTGACCAAGTCAGGAGCATTAAGGAGTTTGGTCTTCATCAGGGGTTGTGTCGTAGAGGAGGGAAAGATTAGTACTGATTCAGTACTAATCTTTTCTGAGATTAGACCTGAAACTCAGGTCGAAACGTCGGCATAAAATAAATAAATATGGTTTTGTTTATTTATGTTGTTCTTTGCTGACCGCACCCCCCGACTAACTTCTTCAAGCATTAATCTACGGTCAACTATCTACACCTCAATAAAGTATAAAATAATGGGATACAATGTGTGTAAGTAATTAAGAAACAAGTATATAAGTACACTTAAGGAGATAACACATGAGTATAAATTAAAAGATAGATTAATATTTTTACTCCATTAATATTTTTATTTATACAAATCAAGATAGTATTGTATTTTATTTATATATTTCTTTACCATCATTATTTTAAATATTTTTTTTTTAATTCAGTGAGTATTTCTGTTATTATTTAATTTTTTTTTTTCTTCTAGTTCTCCATATATTGCATGGATGAGTATTTGAACGCTAACACTTATTGTCCTTTAATTGTGCCTGACTTTATTAATTCTCTTCAATAAAATTAATTTATTTAATATTAAATAGATTCTGACCAAACCACCTGCTTGCACAACCGTTGGTCAAGTAACATTGCTTCCTTAAAAAGTACTGAACCTCTGACCCCTCATGGATTATAACGGTACATATTTTAATTGAATAATAAAAAAATATATAAAACAAGATTATTATAAATATCTATATTTGAACTATTTAGTAACAAGTAGCAAATGGCACAATGATACGTAATTCAATTGCAGTGTAGTCTTACTGTAGCTCCTCAGAAGACCATAAATGAAAATTTTGTTCTCTGACTTTGTTTGATAAAGTTATTAAAATGGAAAAGAAATAAGATATTTACTGTAGTATTCATCGATAAACGTACTAACTTTATAATCAGATTCGAATAAAAATTAATCGAATCATGTGTCAAAAACTATTTTTGTTTTAATGACTATTTGATTGTCTAATTCTTGTTTCTCTATCAAACAATCCATAAATCCAAATTACTGACTCTTAGTATCATTAGGGGTATTCATGATGTTGTGTTAAATGTTATATGTTTTACCATGTTAAATGTTATAACTATAGGATTGT
>NW_027113632.1:181404-182482 GCF_000696795.3 Halyomorpha halys | reverse complement strand
TATTGTATAAACATTGTATTGTTTTTGTTTTATGGATCATGAATACCCCTATTATAAATCCTAGATATTATTAAGGATGATTCCGAGCTCAACTAATTATGATATATTGTTTAAATTTAAAAATTGAATAAACTAAAAACTTGAAAAGTAAAAATTATAAATAATATAACAAAAGTGGATGAAAAGAAGAAATAACTTTGCCTGGAAGCCAGTTGGGACCGAGCCAAAGCATCGTGGCCCAGTGCCTCCTCCACTCAGCTCAAGAACAAACAATAAAAATATTTTGCAGCTAATGTATCGATATGAAGTCATCAAGGTTATATATTTATGTATATAATTTTTTATATATTATTTATATTTTACTATGATTAAAAAAAATTAAATCTGTACTTTGTAAGGAAGCAACCTAGACCAAAGGTTGTACCAGAAGGTAATTTGATCACAATGACGCTCGGCCACCAGATTTATACCCAATTAACGGCATCCACTTTATGAGATGGGGTCCCGAACCAACAGGGTTGAATCACAGCTACAGTGAAACAGAAAATAATTATCTCCCACAGCAGAATTCGTAATAAAACAGCATTTTATCTTTTAATAATATATTGATATCTTTTGAAATCAGAAATAAAAAAAAAAATATCGACAGACCTTTCAATCTTTTTTTATTTTTATACCAGATCGGCCTGGTGGGCCTTACATAGTTTATATAACTTACATTATATACATTTTTTTAACAGTTCATTATGAGGAGGTCATACAAATGACACCCCTAACTATATAAAATGTTCTTATTAAAAGAAAAGAAAAATAATAATAAAATAAATAGATAAGAATAAAGCTTCTTAATAAAAGAGGCCTCCAATCACACATCACCACCCTTGAAGAATGGTGCCAAAACTGGAGGATTAAAATAAATTCCAATAAATCCCATCAAATTCCATTTACCCTTCGACGTAAATGGACCATGACCTCTTCCCCTACAATATCCTTTAATAATACCCCACTTATTCCTGTCGAACAGATCCGTTACTTAGGACTACAAGTATCGAATCTGTTCAACAGGATAATGAAATTA
>NW_027113632.1:169868-180744 GCF_000696795.3 Halyomorpha halys | reverse complement strand
ATACAGTTGTAAATATCAATAAATTAATTATTTAAAAAAAAAAATAAATAAAAGAAGAAAGTAAAATTAATAACAAAAAATAATGATATTGGTACACTTAAATAAAACAAACAATTGTCTTCTAATAGTAAAAAGAATTCAAGTTAATTTGAAAAAGGGAAGAGAGAAGAAAAGTAAAAAAAAAATAAATAAAACAAATGAATAATAATAATGAATAAATAAAATGAATAATAATAATAAGTAAATAGAGATAGTGTGACTATGAATTAATTTTATATTTATTAAAAGTTTATAACTGAATGTCCTGCAGCAGTCTGGGCTTCAGTCTTCAGGTTAAGGTTGGGTTTCCCAGGTTGCAGGTTACTGCTCCTTTAACTGTCGGCAACTGGGAGTGGAATTTCATGAACCGTTTTTTGATATAATCCTCTATAGACTCCATTTGTAATTACTTATGAACCAAGGAGCATTAACTGCGATAATTAGGACCTTATTTTGAAAAGATTGTAATTTTATTCTTTAACAGACCTTGGAATAGCTCTAATATAAAAATATTAGAAATGTTCGTTGAGCTTCCATTACAACATTCCACCTTAAGTTTTATGTAACCAACAAAACGCAATTTCATTTTACGGCTGACTAAAAGCATACCGCTTCAAAGTTCATAAAGCTTTAAAATTTACAGTCATTGCCTTTAAATGTTGAGAGCAACGTCATACCCTGAGTCACTGAGGTGGTCTAAGCAGTCTTAGGCATCCTTCATTACTTTTTATATGAACTTTTATCGTCAAGCAACTTGCCATAAATAATACGAAACTCTCGTTCAAGAAAATACAGTTTGTCTATGAAATGTATCATGATAAATTTTCGATAATAAAGATAAGTGGTGTACGTGGAAATTTCTAAGAACATCGGGTTTGAATTATAGTTGGAAATGGGTAGTCAAGTCATACTTAAATTATTTGACCGTTTTGGTTTTTATGAACCTTGTCATTTTAGTTTTAAGCTATTTAGGATGTTGGGGCGAGGGGCGTTTCGTAAATGAAAACCTACTTCTTCCCCAGAGAAAAAATTGTTAGCTGGTTCGGGTAATAGAAAATAAAAAACGGAGGACCTGAAATTAATCATAAAAACTCAAAAATAATAAAGGAAAATTAGAGAATAAAAAAATCCTCTAACTGATAATATATACAAATTTAATTAAATTAAAATATATACATATGTATATATAGTTGACCGTAAAAATTGATATATAAGAAGATGGTCAAGGTTGCGGTCAAAAGTGAAACAAAAATAGTTTAGAACTATTTATTTTCCGACGTTTCGCCCCACTTTGCAGGGCTTCTTCAGGGCTAAAAAGATACAAAATGATACAATGATAAGATACAATGATAAGAATAAAAATAAGTAACAATGGCAAGAGTAAAATTTTTTTTATAAAAATACGTAAAATATAAAGTTAAAAAAGTACAGGAGATGTACATAAAACAAAGACAATACAATTTTTATACAATTAAAAAAATAGAGATTAAATAAACGTCATGAAAGAATAATTATAAATAAATAAATAATAATAATGACATAAAATGATAATAAATGAGCAAAGAACATGTCCATTTATTATCATTTTATGTCATTAATATTATTATTATTTTTTTTTTAAATTTATAATTATTCTTTCATGACGTTTATTTAATCTCTATTTTTTTTTATTGTATAAACATTGTATTGTTTTTGTTTTATGTACATCTTCTGTACTTTTTTAACTTTATATTTTACGTATTTTTATTTAAAAAATTTACTCTTGCTATTGTTACTTATTTTTATTCTTATCATTGTATCTTATCTTTGTATTTTTTATTCTTTTCACTGTATCTTATCATTGTATCATTTTGTATCTTTTTAGCCCTGATGAAGCCCTGCAAAGTCGATTGAAACGTCGTAAAATAAATAGTTGTAAACTATTTTTGTTTCTCCTATGACCGCAACCCTGACCATCTTCTTATATATAAAATATATAAAAATTAGAAAAAAAAAATGAATGTTAATGTAGTTATAAAAAATAAAAGTGTGTGAAGAAAGAAAAAAGAAAATATTTTTATATATGTACAAAACAAAACAATTTTCTTTACTCAAAAAATAATAAGCTAATTAACCTAAGATACAAGCAAACAAAAACTCCAGTGGCCTCAAAAGCGGTGAGCCGGTGGGTACCTCTATCTCTGACTCTGACTCTAGACTCAGACTCTATGCTCCAGGCTGCGGATTCCAACTCTAGACTCAGACTCTATACTCCAGGCTGCGGACTCTGACTCTATACTCCAGGCTGCGGACTCTGACTCTATACTCCAGGCTGCGGACTCTGACTCTATACTTCAGGCTGCGGACTCAGACTCTATACTTCAGGCTGCGGACTCTGACTCTATACTTCAGGCTGCGGACTCTGACTCTATACTCCAGGCTGCGGATTCCAACTCTAGACTCAGACTCTATACTCAGATTCTAGCTCTAGGCAGCGGAGTGTAGACTCCCTTATCAATCTGTATACGGCCGTAATCCCATTGCAGCCTGCAATGTTGTTGAATATGCCGAGCCGCAGCGATGTATTTATATTATACACGCACCATAACAAACTTCCTTATTTGCGTAATGAATTCTAATTCAATTTTAATTACAAAAATAAAGACTAAATGGTTATTAAAAAAAAGAAACTAAATCATGATTAACAAAAAATATAAACCACTTAGAAGTTTAATGAAATTTTTCAACGTTTCGGCCAATTCAGCCATCCTCAAGGACAATCTTCAAATATATATTCTCACCTAACATCAAATTTTTTTTTTTAATTATTTATTTAATATAATTTATAACTGTACAAAATAATACAATAGGTAAATATGTTGTATGTTTCATATACACTTGAAAATCTTGGGAAGGAACCACCCATTGGTGGTATTTCAAACATTAATTTAAATTAGAAGGTCCCGTGGCCATCTTCTTTTCAGACGTCTCGGAGGATTATCAGGGATTGTTAAGGATGAAAGATTAAGAATTAATGGGTTAGGATGGTTAAGGAGTTTGGAATGAAAAGACGCATATATGTTTTGGGTCAAATCTGCAATGAATGGGATGTTAAGGTCTTTGTGGATGAGTTTATTTGTGACGTAAGGATTTTACGTACGATTTTGGATTGTAACGATTGGATGCGGGAAGAATTTGATGGTTTGGTGGAGCCCCAGAGCTCAATTCCATATGCCCAAATTGGTCTGATTATCGCAGTGTGTAATAATTTTTTGTAGTGAATGGGAAGTTTAGAGCGTTTGTCAAGTAAGTGTTGTAGCAATCGGAATCTACGAGCAGTTTCTTGTCGTTTCAGTTTTGTGTGTGGATTCCAAGTAAGTCTCTTGTCAAGATGGAGTCCTAAGTATCGAATCTGTTCAACAGGATAATGAAATTAAATTAAAGAAAAGAAAAATACACTTTTGGGCTTTAAAAACGGGTGCGAAATGTGACCTTTTACACTAAGGGAAGAACAACGCCTTAAAGTTGTTGAAAATAAATTTTAAGGATAGGAATGCGATAGGCGGAGTATTTAGAAGGCAACGCAACTCAAAACTAAGCGACCTTTTTATTTTTTTTTATTTATTTTTTTTTTTTTATTGACTCCTTTCTGGTCTTACAGAATCAGAGAAAATTACATATAATTAAAAAGTGAGAAAGTTACAAATTATCAATTACGATTACAAGTTACATTACATTAGAATTACAAGTTACAAATTTACAATTACAATTACATATTTACAATTAAAATTACATATTTATAATTATGATTTAAATTTTAAAAAGTTGCTATTAGATCTGAGGTAGTTAGTAAGGTGGTTTCATTAATGATAATAAAAATTATCCAATTGGTCTCAACCTTCGTTGTTAAAAGCTATTACGTTTCGGCCTATCCGGCCATCATCAAGGGATATCTTAATGACTGTAAATATTTTAACTGACTTGGGTATAATATAATATTTGGATGATTTTTGTTATTTAAATAAAAAAATTAAAAATTCATATCAGCTTAGCTTTTACTGTCTCTATTTGTCATGATTTTATACTATGAGGTATATGTACCGCCGAAGCGAGTACAATATTTTTTTTTTATTATCGAGGTGTATAATATATAAATATATATATTCTGTTTTGATAATGCCTGAATTATTTAAATGTTGATTGATTAGTTATTAATTGGTCTTTGAGAGATTTAAAACAATGTTTCGGATTGGCTTATATTTCTACGAAATCTTACTGCTACTATTGTATTTCATCTGTTTTAAGGAGTGGCTAGTTAATAGCCTCAATTATCACAGTAATCGATACGTAAATTAACAAACCAGCTTTGACCTACAACCCAATTAAGGAATATACAAGACACACTACGCCATGAATGGAGTAGAGTATGTCATTACCCGATGACCTCGATCCTGGGAGAAAAGGGGACACTGGGAACCGTCGAGGAGGAAACTAAGGAGGATTGCGCAAGAAGAACCTGCTCCTCCTCTTGGGGAAAGTGGAGGCGAAAAGGACAACCCTGTCACAGGCAGTGATATCGGGATATCTTGTCTCTGGTGAAAGCAACAGTCCTTGCCTACAACAGCTCCTGCTAACTATAAACAAGGTTTGTTTTGGTAAATAAAGATGAAGAAACAGTTAAAAATAAATTGCAATACATACTTTTAAATAAAGTTATATACATGGTGCCCTATAAATGAGTAGTTATATTGTGGGAGCAGATACTATATCTAAAGGGCAACAAATAAAGTCCTATACAGTCCAATTTTCAACGGTATGGAATAAAAATTAAATTTTTTTTTTTAGCTGACATTCCTGTTTTTTTCTAAAAAAAAAACCTTAAATAAATCTACTTTAAAGCACCCTTAAATTAAAGTTTAATATTTATTTTTAATTATTAAATAAAGCAAATGGTATCCTTGTTTAGTCTCAACAGATTTTATATTATCAATAGTCCAACGTTTCGGCCTCAAGTCCTCAATCCTAAAGTCTTTAAATATAAATTCTCACCTCACATCAAAATTTAAAAAAAATTTTGCTGGCTATTCTGTCCAGGTCATTAATTATAAGTCAAAATTACCCTATTTCTTCAAAACTTCATTAATTTTTAGCACTTTTAATTTTCGATTAATATAATATAATATAAACTACACTATCATATAAACAAACTATTAATAATAACTCCTATAAATAACTTCCATACACTGCGTTCCATACACTACTTGAAAATATTGTCAGTTCATTCTCACAATTAGACTGACCCCAAATTTATCAGAAGCTCTCACAGATGAGGAAGCTAAAGTTACATTAGTATATATATATTTTTTTTAAATAATTTATTTATTGCTATTTACAACTGTATACATATATACACATCAAGTAAATTTGCTGTAAGTGATATTATGACATAATACAAACATGTGGAGAATCTACCCATTGATAGAACTCCAAAAACATTTCTAAAGGAGAAGATCTCGAGGCCATCTTCTTTTCAGACGCCTAGGAGGATTATTAGGTAATGAAGGGGAAGCCAGGCTAGAAACGAGTTGGTTTGGGTGGTTGGGAAGTTTATCATGGAAGGATTGGTATCTGGTTCTGGCCAAATCGGCAACATATAGAACATTGAGGTCCTATGGATGATTTGATTTGTGACAAAGTAAGCAGCGCTAAGGATTTTGGACTGTAAGGATTGGATTCGGGAGGAATTCGATGGTTTAGTGGGTCCCACATTAGTATTTAAATTTTTTAAAGCACATCGCCTTCTCTCTAAATTATAACTTCTCTTCGATTTTAATTATTTTTATTTATTTTTTTTATAGTTTATTATTTATTATTATATTTTTTGTTAATGTGTTTGTAGCTTCATCATAATAGCATGCCACAGGCGTTGATGACCAGAGAGTTTTACGCCTTTAAGCAGCAATAAACAATCAAACAAACAAACCTTCCATACACTAAGAGCCTGACCTGAGGTTATATAAAGTTTGTTTATGTTATAGTGTAGTGTAGTGTAGAGTAATCGAAAATTAAAAGTGTTAAAAATTAGTGAAGTTTTGAAACAATAGAATGATTTTTACTTATGATTAATGAAAGCCTGAAAAAAATTATTTAAATTTTGATGTGAGGTGATAATTTATATTTGAAGATTGCCCTTGAGGATGGCCGAATTGGCCGAAACGTTGGACTGTTGATTTAATAAACAGTGTTGAGACTAAACAAGGATACCATTTGATTTATTTAATATATAAATACCAGTCTCAAGAAATTGAAAAAATTATAATTAAATTAATTCTTAAGTTTTGTTCAGATCTGAGATAATTTCAACTCAGCCATTATAGATGGCGTTGTTCTAATATTCTACAATTTTAAGAAATATTAAACTTTTATCTTCAATATAACGTCATGGAACATTGATTTATATTTTGGCACATCCAACCGATTACATTTATAATTTATTTTCTCATCTTTAATTTGGCAATCCTTAAATTTTTGCTGTCATTACTCAAATTAAAGATAGTTTAACGTAATATAAAGTAGTTCATGACGTTTATCATCATAACATGATTTTTTAAAAACAGTTTAGTTCCCTTTGATCGATTGGAAGGGAAGTGGGGCGAAACGTTAGTTAACAATAAATAGTTTTCTTTTACTATTTTGGTACCTTTATTAACCGCCTTTATTTGGACTATCTTCCTACAATCTACTTCATACGGTCAACTATCTTCCTACAATCTACTTCATACGGTCAACTATCTTCCTACAATCTACTTCATACGGTCAACTATCTTCTTTCAATATGAACAAAATATATTCAATTTCAAAAAAAGTCAAACCCTCCAATCCCACATCACCACCCTTGAAGAATGGTGCCAAAATTGGAGGATTCAAATTAATTCCAATAAATCCCACCACATTTACCCTTCGACGTAAACCCATGACCTCTTATATAATGTATAATTTAATAATACCCCACTTATTTCTGTCGAACAGATACGTTACTTAGGACTACATCTCGACAAACGACTGACATGGAATTCTCTCATAAGACTCTTACAAATATAAATGTCATAATCAACTTATAGTATACCGTAGGGCAGTTGGTAGTAAGGAATTTTGAGATTTTACGAATGATTTTAGACTGTAAGGGTTGGGTACGAGAGAAAATTGAAGGGTTAATGGAGCCCCAAAGCTCAACCTAATCTCCAGATAGGCCTTATTATAGTTATGTAGATCGGTCTTTTATAATGGATTGGAAGTTCAGACCGTTTGTCTAGTAAAGAAATATTAAATTTTAAAAGTGAAAGGCCCTTCGTCGTAAACCTTCGTCTTGCCCTACAATATCTTTAATACCCCACTCATTCCTGTTGAACAGATCCGTTAATTAGGACTAAATCTGGAGAAACGACTGACATGAAATCCTCATACAAGACTGAAAAGACAGGAAACTGCTCGTCAACTATTACAACATTTACTAGACAAACGGTCCAAACTTCCAATCCATTACAAAAGACTGATCTACATGACTATTATAAGGCCTGTCTGGACATACGGAATTGAGCTATGGGGATCCACTAAACCATCTAATTCCTCTCGAATCCAATCCTTACAGTCCAAAATCCTTCGTAAAATCCTTAATGCTCCTTACTTTGTCACAATTCAAGTCATCCATCAGGACCTCAATGTTCCATATGTTGCCGATATGGCCAGAACCAGATACCAATGCTTCCATGATAAACTTCCCAACCACCCAAATCCACTTGTTTCTAACCTGGCTTCTCCTTCACTACCTAATAATCCTCCAAGACGTCTGAAAAGAAGATGGCCTCAAGATCTTCTACTCTAGAAATGCTATTGGAGTTCTATCATTGCGTAGATTCTTCACATGTTTGTATCATGTCACAATGTCAGTTATAGCAAATTTACTTGTATTTATTTTTATACAGTTGTAAATAACAAGAAATAAATGATTAAAAAAAAAAGTCAATGAACAGTTAGTTGTCAAAATTAATGAGTCTGCTAATTATAGTTCAAGAAAATAAAAATTGGTTGATGTTTCAAACCGTTAAAAAGATGTTTTATACATAGCTGTATATCTTTTAAGTTATCTACAACACTAAAAAACATAATATAACATTATTTGAAGAAGAATAAACGTGCTAAACTATAACCGGCAGAAGAGATATTTACGTTTAATACATTTCAAAATATACTTGTTTAAAAAGGAACATTTCACATAAATATACTGAAACATCAATATTAGATAAATTTATATCGTAGGGGTAATTTGACGTATTGATGTCTATCATCACTCAAACTAAATCTATTTTAATACATTATGATCTAGTTTATGACGTTTATCGTCCTAAGAGCAGTAGTTTTCATGATATTTGCATATGAATATGAATTTAGTAAATAAAAGATTCTCCAAACATCTGGAAATACATTTAGCAAATATCATGAAAACGCTTTCTCTTACAAATATAAATGCCATAATGAACTTCAAAAGACTGATCTACATGACTATTAAAAGACCTATCTGGACATACGGAGTTGAGCTATGGGGCTCCACTAAACCATCTAATTCCTCCCAAAACCAATCCTTACAGTCCAAATTACTTCGTAAAATCCTTAATGCTCCTTACTTTGTCAGAAATCAAATCATCCATCAGGACCTCAATGTCTCCTATGTTGCCGATTTGGCCAGAACCAGATACCAATCCTTTCATAATAAACTTCCCAACCACCCAAACCAACTCGTTTCTAACCTGGCCTCTCCTTCACTACCTAATAATCCTCCTAGGCGTCTGAAAAGAAGATGGCTTCGAAATCTTCTCCTTTAGAAATATTTTTGGAGCTCTATCAATGGGTAGATTCTCCACATGTTTGTATCATGTCATAATATAACTTACAGGAAAAAAAAAAAACCTTTTTTAAAGTACTCCTGGAACAAACTGTCCCTGAAACAATTATTTCACAGGATATATTCTATCACAGTCATTATATACATGTCATTATGAACCGTTAGTTTCCTTTCTAGATTTGTCTACAACCACTAATCATTCAACGCTGATTTTTTTTTTAATACTTTTTATTGCTCCGGATATTCAGAAATAGTAATAAAAAAAAGGTGACCTCGTTAGGTTCACACGAGCTTAGCAAATTACTACAGTAAGGAAGTGATAGTAACCAGAAGGTCGACTATATTCGCTATCGAATGCGAGCTGAGAACCATGACCAACACACTACAACATATCATTAAACTCAAAGTCAGGCTTCATTGAGACACGTATGCCCTAAATTATATCGTCCCATCTACGCTACGCGTAACCAATTTTTTCCCTCTAAGCCTCTACTACTCAATACCAACTGGCCTTATCTGGATTCGAATTTGTACAACGATTGAAAATAAATTGAGATATGGTCTAGTATTGATGAAATCAAGGATAGATAACAAAGTAGAAATACAAAACTTATCCCTTTCACTTTTTTTTTTTTTAATAATTTATTTATTTATATTTACAACTGTATCATATATACACATCAAGTAAATTTGCTGTAAGTGATATTATGACACGATAAAAACATGCGGAGAATCTACCCATTGATAGAACTCCAATAACATTTCTAGATGAGAAGATCTCGTGGCCGTCTTTTTTTCAGACGCCTAGGAGGATTATTAGGTAATGAAGGAGAAGCCAGGTTAGTGTTGGTTGAAGTTTATTATGGAAGGATTGGTATCTTGTTCTGGCCAAATAGGCAACATACGGAACATTGAAATCCTGATGGATGATTTGATTTGTGACAAAGTAAGGAGCATTAAGGATTTTACGAAGGATTTTGAACTGTAAGGATTGGATTCGAGAGGAATTAGATGTTTTAGTGGAGCCCCATAGCTCAAATCCGTATGTCCAAATAGGTCTTATAATAGTCATGTAGATCAGTCTTTTGTAATGGATTGGAAGTTTGGACCGTTTGTCTAGTAAATGTTGTAATAGTCGGAATTGACGAGCAGACCTGTCTTTTCAGTCTTGTATGAGGATTCCATGTCAGTCGTTTGTCCAGATTTAGTCCTAATTAACAGATCTGTTGAACAGGAATGAGTGGGTTATTATTAAAAGATACTGTAGGGCAAGACGAAGGTTTACGACGAAGGACCTTTCACTTTTAAAATTTAATATATTATAGTTTTTTCTATTTCTTTATTATCATTTTCTCGATTACTAAAAAAAAAAAAAAAAACTAATGGTAAACAAACAAAACCAACAAACATATGCTCATAACAAAAGCTACACAATTATGAGCAACTAACAACTATCAAAACGACAACAGACAAAATGGTGTGTAGCTCAACTGGGTGACGTCATTTTCCATTTTGTAGACCTATTAACAGACTTTCAACCAAATTAAGTGTTATATTTTTTTACGTGCGAAAAGATGAAAACATATCTCCATTAAACTGAACTTTTCCTTTTTTAAGGAAGAAACTGCCTTCCTAATTTTTTTGGGGGTAAAATTTAAAACACTATAATATAAACTAGTGATCATAAATTTCATTTTTTTGACAATATCTCTCCGTAGCTCTGTTGATGTTTTTCATAAAGGCACGAAATTCGTTAATTCAGGTCAACGCGACTTAAAATCTGCTTTCTTCGTTTGAACTTTTACACTTTTTTTTTTTTTTTTTTAGTTATTTATTTAATGTAATTTACAACTGTACAAAATAATACAATAGGTAAATAAGTAGTATGTTTCATATACACTTGAAAATCTTGGGAAGGAACCACCCATTGGTGGTACTTCAAACATTAATTTAAATTAG
>NW_027113632.1:168750-169458 GCF_000696795.3 Halyomorpha halys | reverse complement strand
GTCTTTGTGAATGAGTTTATTTGTGACGTAATAAGGAGCAACTTTTACACTTGAACGTTAAAAAGAAGTTATGATGGAAAAAAAAAATTAAACGAGGTACCAACAAAACCTTAATGAGGTGACGGTGGAAAACGTTACAATATAAATGTAGTATAAAATTATATAAAAGTATAATTATCATATAAGTATAAGTATCATCTATCCTGCATTATTTCCACGCAAATTCATTTGTGTCGCCCTGATAGCTGAGCGTTTGGTTATATGAACAAATATGACAAATTAGGCCATTAGCATATTGATTGCCATTTACTGATTGTAAGGACGATATTATAAATTACTAATCTGATATCTGTGAGAAGAATACAGTAGAAAAAAAATACTATTTATAAAAACCTGTGAACCACAGCGATATCCCGAAGTGACATTTCTTTTTTAGGTCAGGTATTTTATTACAGAATTAGAGTCATCTCTTCCGTTGTAACGAGGTAATTTGAATCGCGATAAGAAACACTATATTGGTTGCACACTATATTACAGTATATAGTTAATATATAGTATTTATACTTAATGGTAACTAGCCGGCTATTGAAAAATAAATTTAAATACTTTTTTGATGAGATGTAGATAGTTGACCGTAGATTAATGCTTGAAGAAGTTTGTCGGGGGGTGCGGTCAGCAAAGAACAACATAAATAAACAAAACTATATT
>NW_027113632.1:163486-167010 GCF_000696795.3 Halyomorpha halys | reverse complement strand
TAGATCATTTAGTACGATATTAGAGAGATCGGGGGCTAAAGGATTACCCATAGCTAGGCCTGAAATTTGTTTGAAAAATTGACCCTGGAATGTGAGGTAGCCGGATTGGCAACAAAGTTGGAGAGACTTGAGGTAGGAAGGAAGGTCTAGAGAAGTATGTGGTTCAATGGTGGACCAGTTGGATTCTACTAAAAATAAAACTTTATCTATGGGGATATTAGTAAATAAACTTTCAACGTCAAAGGAAGTGAGGATGTAGTGGTCTGGAATGGTGAGGTCCAATAATTGATTGCGGAGGTGAAAAGAATTGTGAATGTCATATTGAGAATAAAAAAGAGTAAATACTTTTTTATTTATTGATAGATATTACAATCTGCCACACAGTTGTGGGAATAGGTAATAGTGATGAATGATCTCATATATACTAAAATAAAATAATGAATAAAAAAAAAAGCTCTTACAATATATACAAACAGAAAAATAAACAAAATGAACATAATCAAACTGTCTGTATGAAAAATAAAATAATATAGTCTCTACTCACATTTACACTCTAATATACAATATTTACACAATCGACCTGAGGATCCCTGAGCCCACTCTATCCCCCACATGTAAGGGGTAGAGCAGAGCTCAAAAGATCCCAGCGTATCACTGGTAGTGTCAGTGGAGGCTGAACAAGTGCACTAAAGCCGCAAACACTCTGCAAAAACTTGAGTGGAGAATCGGACCATTGCCAGAACTCCAATTGTCCATTTATATTTTAATAAGTCTCCAAAAAAAATCAACAATGATTTCAAAACAACAATAGAATAGAATCTGTTTTAGTCTTATTTACCAAACGTATGCCGATGACATATGTGTACTCGTAGTTAATAATAACCCTTTGATTGTATCCCAAACTCTCCAATCCCTTATC
The DNA here is from genome assembly GCF_000696795.3 of Halyomorpha halys. NCBI lineage: Eukaryota > Metazoa > Arthropoda > Insecta > Hemiptera > Pentatomidae > Halyomorpha > Halyomorpha halys. The sequence goes on along the minus strand of NW_027113632.1, from coordinate 166,091 downwards.
AAATTGGGATATTTATTCCCATAATTGGAGGGTTAAAATAAATCCCATCAAATGACCTTTACTGTTCGTCCTAAACCTGCCGACTGCCCTACAATATTCTTTAATAATGTTGCCCTTACCCCTGTAGAAAAGATCCGCTACCTTGGACTATATCTGGACAAAAGACTTACTTGAAATCCTCTCTCAAGACTAAAAAGACAGGAAACTTCACGTCGATTTAGACTATTACAGCAATTACTAGACAAACGGTCTAAACTTCCAACACATTACAAAAGACTGATCTACATGACTGTAATAAAGCCAATCTGGACATATGGAGTTGAGCCTTGGGGCTCCACTAATTTTGAATTCATCTCGTATTCAATCCTTACAATGCAAAATCGTTCGTAAAATACTCAATGCTCCTTACTTTTTCACAAATAAAATCATACATAAAGACCTTAATGTTTCATATGTAACCGATCTAGCCCGAACCAGATATCACTCCTTCCAATACAAACTCCCTAACCATTGAAACACACTAATTTCTAACCTTGCTTCCTCTTCTATTTCTGACATGCTCCGAGGCACCTTAAAATAAGATGGGCACGAGACTTTTTAATGTAAAAATGTTGTTACAGTGCTACCAATGGGTAGTTTCTCTAAACGCCTGTATCACTCCATTATAATCTTACAGCCAATTTACGAAATATATTGTTATGTACAGTTGTAAATCCCAATAAATATATTTAAAAAAATATATAATGTGAAAATTATATGCAGGATACTGTTCCTCCATCTTAATTTTGTGACAGTACTGCCATGACAGAAAACGGTCTTAAAGCAATATAGCTCTATTACAGAATTAATCTCACATAACTAATTTTAGCCGGCTCACAAAAAGAGTATTTATGAATGCGTATGAAGTATTTTTATTAGAACATAATTTAAGGAATATTTTAAAATATAAATAACTATATCCTATTATAAATTATTAAGAGACAATATAACAGTAAATAGTTGAAGAAATGTTCCACTTAGTGAATTAAAATAAAAAATAGATCAAAACGAAGAGATACACAGAAGCGACGAAAGGATAAAAAAGAAAATGCCAACCTTCCAAACGAAGTAATCTTTTTTTTTTAAATAATACTTTTTATTTATTGATAGATATTATAATCTGCCACACAGTTGTGGGCAATACGTAATAGTGATGAATGATCTCATACAAACTAAAATAAAATAAAATGAATAAAAAAAAGCTTTAACTGAGTTACCATTCGTCACTCCACGCCACTACCCCTGATGAAGACCTGAAACTCAGGTCGAAACCGTCGGCATAAAATAAATAAATATGGTTTTGTTTATTTATGTTATTCTTTGCTGACCGCACCCCCCGACAAACTTCTTCAAGCATTAATCTACGGTCAACTATCTACACCTCATTTTAAATAAAAAAAACTCTTAAAATATATACAAACAGAAGAATAAACAAAATGAACATAATCAAAATATCTGTATGGAAAATAAATAAATAAAATAACATAATGATAAAATAATATAGTCTAGTCACATTTACAATCTAATATACAATATTTATACAATTGACCTGAGGATCCCTGAGCCCACTCTATCTCCAACGTGTGAGGGGTAGAGCAGAGCTCACTAGGATCACTCGGCGCCAACCAAACGAAGTAATCTAGGAATTTTATATTTTCCATATCAGGATACTTTAAATGTCTCAATGACTATATCACAAGATAACAACCTTACAATCTAACTTGTTCAATAATAAACAGACAGCCCACATCGTTGTGTTGCTCCAATTGGTAACTAAAATAGAATAAATCCATTGAATCAATCAACTTATGTAGGACTGCTCAGACCTCATTGAACATCAGTGGCGCGTTGACTATATCAATAAGAGCAGTATAAAATCCTCGTTAACAAGGTGACAGTATTCTGTCATTGGAAGCTGTTTTAAGGCCGAAAAATGAACCGTTTTTGTGAGTCCGCACGAATTAAGAACGGGTCGAATCTCATTCGAAGATAGTACGGTGTTTATGATGTGTTAAATTTTTTTTTTTTATTTATTTATTCATATTTACAACTGTACATAAAATACATCAAGTAAATTTGAGGAAATCATAATGGTATGGTACAAGCATGTAGAGAAACTACCCATTGATAGCGCTCTAAAAATATTTTTACAATTTAAGGTCTCGAGGCCATCTTCTTTTCAGACGTCTCGGAGGATTGTCCGGAATAGCAAGATTAGAAACTAATGGGTTTGAGTGGTTAGGGAGTTTGTAATGAAAGTGATATCTGGTTCGGGCTAGATCGGTTACAAATGGAATATGTCTTTTTTTTTTTTTAGCAAACGGTTCAAGAGACTTCAATTTTCATTTCTCAAATTGAAAATTGAAAATACCTGAAACCGTCTCAGTTGGTATAACACTGAGTATACGGGTAGTTGTATCTTAACAGTAAAAATGAAATGATATTTCCTAGTAGGACAACGTAATTATGAATTGTGTGTTTTTATAGCGTATATTTCGAATTAATTAAACAAAAACTGGAAACAAATGGAATATGGTCCGTGTGCGGTCAAATAAAACTCAAATAG
>NW_027113632.1:160390-160756 GCF_000696795.3 Halyomorpha halys | reverse complement strand
TAAAAAGAAAAAAGAACACAAATCAAATGATGAGACAGAATGCATACCTATTTTGACGGCAGTCAAAACAAAAATGACCGTTGGTAATGGGAGGAATAAAAAATATTAAAATTAGATAGACAATAAATGATAATATACATAATAGATGGAGAGAAGAAATATTTACAAAATTATAAAATTTAAAAAAAATTAAAATTTACAAGGAGAGAAAAAAGGTTAAAAAAAATATTAAAGAAAAAAAGAAACAAGTCAAAGTCAGAGTGAACCGTTTGTATTGGGAAAAATGGGATGGCAGTTAAGTACATCACATAATAACGAAAATTTAAAGTAAAACAATGTAAAAAATATTAAAATTAGGTAAACAAT
>NW_027113632.1:159127-159764 GCF_000696795.3 Halyomorpha halys | reverse complement strand
AACACTTGACATAGTTAAAAAAAAATTATGGAAAGTAACTAAAGAAAAATTAAAGGTTATAAACAATAAATGAAAATGGTAATAGTAACAGATAAGGAGAAGAAATATTAAAGAAAGTACAAATTAAGATATGAAATGGGATCAGAATAAAATCAAATGTAAATAAATGAGACAGAATTCATACCTGTTTTGACGGAAGTCAAAGTCAGAGTGAACCGTTTGTATTGGGAGGAGTGGGGATGGCAGTTAAGTATGTCACATAATAACGAAAATTTAAAGTAAACAATGTAAAAAATATTAAAATTAGATAAACAATAAATGATAATATACATAATAGAGGGAGAGCAGAAATATTTACAAACTTATATAATTTAAAAAAAATTAAAATTTACATGGATAGAAAAAAGGTTAAAAAAAATATTAAAGAAAAAAAGGAAACACTTGCATTAGATGAGTAGATGTTACATATTAGATGTATTTCCTTCTTCTCACAGGAGTGCACCAGTATTATATATTTTTTTAATATGAGTTAAAAAAAAAAATGGAAAATAACAGGGGTATACAATAAAACGTAAAATTTAATAAGAGAAATTAAAGGTTATAAACAATAAATGAAAATGGTAATAGTAACAGATAA
>NW_027113632.1:151660-158582 GCF_000696795.3 Halyomorpha halys | reverse complement strand
AGGAGTGCACCAGTATTATATAGTTTTTTTATATGAGTTAAAAAAAAAAAGGAAAATAACAGGGATATACAATAAAACGTAAAATTTAATAAGAGAAATTAAAGGTTATAAACAATAAATGAAAATGGTAATAGTAATAGATAAAGAGAAAAAATATTAAAGAAAGTACAAATTAAGATATGAAATTGGATAAAAATAAAATCAAATGTAAATTAATGAGACAGAATTCATACCTGTTTTGACGGAAGTCAAAGTCAGAGTGAACCGTTTGAATTGGGAGGAGTGGGGATGGCAGTTAAGTATGTCACATAATAACGAAAATTTAAAGTAAACTATGTAAAAAAAATAGAGGGAGAGAATAAATATTTACAAACTTATAAAATTAAAAAAAATTAAAATTTACATGGATTGAAAAAAAGGTTTAAAAAAATATTAAAGAAAAAAGGAAACACTTGCATTAGATGTGTAGATGTTACACATTAGATGTATTTCCTTCTTCTCACAGGAGTGAAACAGTGTTATTATATATTTTTTAATATTGCGGAGTCCTGTCCTTGAGAATTGGGAGCTTGCACAAGCCCCAAAGGTGAAAGGGGATTAACACCATACAGACTGACTGATAGTATCTTAGCATGTACTGGAGAGGTTTTGAGAGATGGCAAAGGGTACGGGTTACCTCAGCTTCACCTCAGGGATCTGTGTCACAATAATAAATATACAACACTGTTATAATGTGTACCATATACCATGTATACTATTTTAAATAAATATTCATTAAACAATGTTATGTAGTATATCATACTACGTATAATATTTTAAATAAATATTCAGTAAACAATATTATATCGCAGCATTAATTCTGTGAGATTAATATCTTACAAAAAGAATCATAGAAAGATCAAAGAAGATAAGATGGTCATTATTAGATGCCATTTTGAACATTTTAGCCTAAATTATACAATTTTACATTATTTAAATTTTTTATTTATTTATTGATAAAGTATAAGATTCTGCAACAAGAAATTTAAAAATTTTGGGCAATACGTAGTAGTCATAAATAATTATATTCATATCAAAATTGAAAAAAAATAAATAAAAATAATAATAATAAAAAAAATTAGTATTAGTATTTGAACAGAAAGATAAATAAAATTTTGATTTATGAATAAAACTTTCAGAAACTAGGTAAAGTAGGTACTCGCATATACCTGACAGCGCTCAAATTAAAGGTAGTTAAATTTACTATAAAACAGTTTATAACGTTTATCTTTGTAGGGGAAGTAGTTTTTATGATATTTGACAAAATAGACTAATAAAATGTTAATTTCTAGTTGTTCGTATAAAATATTGGATTTTTGAAAAAAATATATCTCTAGAACCATTTGCTGAAATATTAGCCCTAAAAGAGCCATTTACGTCTAATAGTTCTCGAGATATAGCCTTTTAAAAAGAAACATTTCTTAAAAATCTACTGAAAGATTAGTAGTTAGTTAATTTATTTTGAGAAATTTGTGTGACGTGCAGATGTCTATTAACACTCAAATTAAAGCTAGTTTAATGGACTATAAAGAAGTTATTGACCTTTACCTTCATAGGAATAGTAGTTTTCAAGATATTTGCTAAAGCAAATTGATTTATTGTTGTTCGAACAATAAGTTTGATTTATAAAAAACGTCATTTTAGAAAGTACAGATGCCTGCCTTCGCTAAAATTAAAGCTAGTTAAATTTACTACAAAATAGTTAATTATGTTTATCTTTGTAGGAGTAGTAGTTTTTATGATATTTGATAAAATAAACTCACAATATGTTATTTTATAGTTTTCCGTATTAAATGTTGGATTTTTGAAAAATATATCTCTAGATCCATAAGACGCACATATGTCTGCCAACACTCAAAATAAAGGAAATTTAACTTACTATAAAGTAGTTTCTGACACTTATCTTTATAAGGGTAGTAGTTTTATGATATTCGTATATGAATATAAATTTGACAAATGAAAATTTGTTGAACAACAATAAATCAATCTATTTTAGCAAATTGAAATAAAACGTCATAAACTACTTTATAGCTCGTTAAACTAGCTTCAATTTGAGAGCTAATAGACATCGGTACGTCAAATGGTTTTTGAGACATAGATTTTCAAAATAAATTCACTGATCTTTCAGTACGTTTCATACAACATTTTTATGAAATTTTGCTTTTTAAAAAGCTATATCTATATATTGGACGTAAATAGCTCTATTAGGACTTTCATTTTAGCAAATTTACTCTACTATAAATGATGCTCTTTTAGATTTTCTAGTGTTGTTGGTAGTTGTAAAGATATAGAGCTCCGAATAAAAAATTAATTATTTTTAAGGTTTTGAAACAGCCGCCATTTTTTACTCCCCCTACCTATACTTGGCAGACTCATCAATTTTGACTAGTAATTATACATATTTTTCAATTTAGTTATCAAATATCGGTGTGAAATAACTCCCTTTTTACTCCTTTTGGGCTCTTGAACTATAATGAGACAGTGGAGGCTGAGTAAGTGAGCTAAAGCCGCAAACACTCTACATGGAAATATAGCCGTTGCCAGAACTCCATTTTACAATAGATCTCTTGGCCACTGCCCTTTCAACCTTCGAGGTGGATTCTAAGGATGGGTTGAACTGGATAATGATTGAACCAAATGGATATGATGATAAGAAAGGTTTATATGAAATTTTCAGAATTGGTTTGGTATGAGACCAAGGACATATATTGCAATGAAGGTCATGGTGTAGTGTTCTGTTAGGAACGTAATAGGGTGCAAGGATTAAAAGGATTAGATACGTTTGATGTTCGAAGGTTTAGCTGTTTTCTAAAGTTCAATTCCGTATTAAATTGTATTCACAAATTTCAATTGTACGTCGATGTATCGAGTTTGATCAAAATCGTTAAAGTCTTTTTGGATAAAATCGAAAAAAATGTGAAAAATCAATTCTATAAAGTGCCACTTCTGGTCAGTCACCTTTATCGATATAGTCAATGTCACACTTCGTTCATTTCTCTCAAAAATTCAAAATGAAATTTTTTCAGAATTGCATTACTTTTCCTTACTGTATATTTCATATATAGGTAAATGAAAGCAAAAAAAAAAAAAAAGATACGTATACAATAATTCTACAATCAATATGAATTGGACATAAATAGAACAGTCAATACCAAAATGTAATAAGCAATGCAATAAAAGAATATGATAAAAAATGATATGATTGAATATGGATATCAGAAAGCTGGAAATTGCATAACCTTTACAGACTGGAAGCTAAGAGCGTACTTCCGTCAAGTATAAATATTATCCAGCAAATGGGAAAGTTCTCCAGTTCTCCAGCTACCGTAATAATGCATCTTATATAAATAGCTTATGTCTTGTGCATATAGAGATCCTCCTTTCGACGCTTCCTTAAGAGACTCTCAAGAAGGGTTGAGTAACTCGAATTGAAGGCCCCGACAGCGTGGTAATGTCCAAGTCACTTTCCTTCAACTATGAAGATTTAGTTTCGGTCCCTTTATCGTTCATATGCCAGATAGTACAAGAGCCGGGAAGAAAAACAGGCAGTTATCTCACCCCAATTTTTGATCACTTTAATGAAAACCATGTGTAATTACTAGTCAAAATTGATGAGTCTGCCAAGCATAGGTAGGGGGAATAAAAAATGGCTGCTGTTTCAAAACCTTAAAAAAAACTTTTTATTCAGAGCTCTATATCTTAAAAACTACCAACAACACTAGAAAACCTAAGAGAACAATATTTAAAGGAGAGTAAATTTTCTGAAATATTAGCCCTAATAGAGCTATTTAAATTTACTGGTTCTCGAGATGTAGCTTTTTAAAAAGCAAAATTTCTTTAAAATATACTGAATGATTAGTAGTTAGTTAATTTATTTTGAGAAATATATATCTCAGGAACTATGTGACGTATTAGTTCATTAGCACTCAAATTAAAGCAAGTTAAATTTACTATAAAATAATTTATTACGTTTGTTTTTGTAGGAGTAGTAGTTTTTGTGATAGATGACAAAATAAATTCACGAAATGTTAATTTCTAGTTGTTCTTTTAAAATGTGTGATTTAAAAAAAAAAAAATATCTAGAACCATAAGACGCACAACAGTATCCTGTCTGACAGGAGAGCAGAGGTTTACGACGGAGAGTAAAGGTGATCTGGTGGGATTTGTCAGGATTTATTTTGATTCTCCAGTTTTGACACCATTCTTCATTAGATGTTAAATGTGTCTGTAGTGTTTGTGATGCATTAGTTAGGTCGTTGTTTACAGACAGTATACATGTGCTATCAGCGTATGTTGTTAGGACTGTGTTAGGGTGGGTTGGGATGTCAGCTGTATACACCGTATAAAGAATGGGACCTAAGATACTACCTTGAGGAACACCGGCGGACTGAGAAAAGAGAGATGAGTAGGCTAGGTTATGATTTACTTTAAAGGTTCTATCAGTGAGGTAGGAGCGGATTATAAGGAAATATGTAGGGGGTAGGAATTGACGAAGTTTATAGAGCAGACCTGGATGCGAGACTCGATCAGAAGCTTGTTCAACATCGAGGAAGACTCCCGTGCAGTACATACCGCTCCAATTAAAAAAAAAAAAATAATAATAAATACAAAAAAATATAAAGATCAAAGAGGAGTTATAATTTAGAAAGAATGCGAAGTGCTTTTAAAAATTTAAACTCTAAATTAACTTTAGCTCTGTGATAGCTTCTGATAAATTTGGGGTCAGTCCTATCCTGTTATGGTATTGAAGATTGAATAGTTGAAATATTAAATAACTATTTATATTACTCAAATGAATATCAACAATTTTTTATTGCAGTAATTATAATTCGTAATTGTATTAGGAATTAACTAATGTTAATAATTCCGTTTGTCATGCTACTTTTCACGCCATGATGACTTGTCAGGAAGATTGAGCTATATTTAAAATATACATATACATCATTAGGAGCTATTCATCAAGTGCAAGAGATGGTGAGGAAGTGGCCGACAGTGAGGGAGCGAGATGAGTTCGTGATGCGAGGAGCTGTTGAAAGCTACTCACGAGTTAGCTCTTCCCAACGAGATTATCTTCCAGAATATTCATTTTCAAACGGAATGAAAAGGGTTTTATATGATAGTTTCAAACATAACTCATAATTGTTTAAAGAAATCAAATCTTATCCATTTTAGTCTCAAAACATTTTTATTCTAATGATAAGAGATAATGGTGGATAAATTATATGATGAGAAGATGATTGGGGGTCGCGGTCAAAATATAAAAAAAATAATTTGAAATAACTAGTTTAATAGTGCCAACGTTTCGGCCAGAATTTCTAGCCTTCATCAAGGCTGTCCGAAGCGAGTCTGAAGGAAAAAGGCCACCCACCTTATAATACAAGAGCCCAAGAGGAGCAAAAAGGTAGTTATCTCACCCCAATTTTTGATTACTTTAATGAAAACTATGTATAATTAATAGTCAAAATTGATGAGTCTGCCAAGTATAGGTAGGGGGAATAAAAAATGGCGGCTGTTTCAAAGCGATAAAAACAACTAATTTTTCATTCGGAGCTCAATATCATAAAAAGTAAGAACAACCAAGAGAAAGTCATTTAAAGAAGAGTAAATTTGCTAAAATATGGGCCCTAATAGAGTTATTTACGTTAAATAGTTTTCGAGATATAGCTTTCTAAAAAGTAACATTTCATATAAATGTAGCATGTGACGTACAGATGTCTGTGAGCACTCAAATTAAAGCTAGTTTAATGATCTATAAAGTAGTTTATGATGTTTATTTTCGTAGGAGTAATAGTTTACATGAAATTTGCTAAAATAAATTGATTTATAGTTGTTCGGACAGATTTTCATTTGCCAAATTTATATCATATGTGAATATCATAAAATCTACTACCCCTACGAAGATAAGTGTCATAAACTACTTTATAGTTAGTTAAATTTTCTTTATTTTGAGTGTTAGCAGACATATATGCGTCTTATGGATTAAGAGATAAATATATTCAAAAATCCATCATTTTATACGAACAACTATAAATTAAGACATTGTGAGTTTATCTTGTCAAATATCATAAAAACTACTACTCCCACAAAGATAAACATAATTAACTATTTTGTAGTAAATTTAACTAGCTTTAATTTGAGCGCTGGCAGACATCTGTACGTTCAATGGTTTCTAAAATGAAGGTTTTTATAAATCAAACTTATTTTCCGAACAACTATAAATCAATTTATTTTACCAAATATCTTGAAAACTACTATTCCTATGAAGGTAAAGGTCAATAGCTTCTTTATAGTCCATTAAACTAGCTTTAATTTGAGTGCTAATAGACATATCTACGTCACATAGTTACCGCGATATATATTTCTCAAAATAAATTAACTAACTAATAATCGTTCAGTAGATTTTTAAGAAATGTTGCTTTTTAAAGGCTATATCTCGAGAACTATTGGACGTAAATATCTCTTTTAGGGCTAATATTTCAGAAAATGTATTCTTCTTTAAATAATGTTCTATTCGATTTTCTGGTGTTGTCGGTAGTTTTTAAGATATAGAGCTCCGAATGAAAAATTATTTTTAACTTTTTGAAACAGCCGCCATTTTTTATTCCCCCTACCTATACATGGCATACTCATCAATTTTGACTAGTAATTAAACATAGTTTTCATTAAAGTAATAAAAAATTGGGGTGAGATAACTGCTTTTTTTTCTTCCCGGCTCTTGTACTATCACAGAATGTCGGAAAGCCAAAGTATGGTTTGAAGTGCTTGAAAGGTAACAACAGGGTAGGGGAGTGGGGTATTTTTGAAATTGACAAGAGAGGAAAAATATATATAATAATATTAAAGTAAGATATTATTAGTAAATATAAAAAATATATTGAATATA
>NW_027113632.1:149013-151610 GCF_000696795.3 Halyomorpha halys | reverse complement strand
TAAGATATTATTAGTAAATATAAAAAATATATTGAATATAAGTAGACATTAAATGATAATCTGGAAGATTATTGATTGACCGTGTGTAAAGATGAAAGGAATATGGTCCGGGTGCGGTCAAGAAAAACTCAAATAGTAGAAATATACTATTTTAATGGGCCAACGTTTCGCCCCACGTTGCAGGGCTTCTTCAGGGCTATTTTGACGCCAGTCAAAACTAAAAAAAAAAATCAATTTTTTTAGAAAATTGATACACAATTTTTTTTTTTTTTTTTTTTTTTTTTTTTTTTTTTTTTTTAGTTTTGACTGCCGTCAGAAGAAGCCTTCTTTATAAGCCTTCTGAAGAAGCCCTGCAACGTGGGGCGAAACGTTGGCTCATTAAAATAGTATATTTCTACTATTTGAGTTTTTCTTGACCGCACCCGGACCATATTCCTTTCATTAAATGATAATATTCAGAGATATTCATAATAAGGGGAAATTTAATTTTTATTCCCTTCAGGAGAGAATACAAGATTGCAACTTAACCACCTTTATATTCCCTCAGATAGAATTGCTTACTTTAGAAAAGGATTTATTATTCGCTTCACATCCTTCATCGGAACTCCTTAACTATTCCTACAGGTATCTCCTCTCTAGGTCCAATTCCTTTATTCTCTACTTTTCAAGAATTTAATTAAAAACATAGAAGTAAGGAAAACTTTAGCCATGCTTCATCAAATAAAGCAAACAACTTTTTAAAATTTATTTATTGCTATTTACAACTGTACGTTATAATACATTTAGTAAGTTTGATCTCAGTTAAAATGGAGTGTTACTGGGGTGCAGAGAAACTACCAATTGGTAGCACTCTAATGTCGTTTTACATTAGCAGGTCCCGTGGCCATCATCTTTTCAGGCGCCTCGGAGGATTGTCGGGAATGGAAGAGGAATCAATGTTAGAGACTATGGGTTTTGGGTGGTTAGAGAGTTAATAATGGAAGGAATGATATCTGGTTCGGGCTAGATCGGTTACATATGGAACATTAAGGTCTTTATATATTTTACAGATATAGATTTTATTTCTAACAAAGTAAGGATCATTGAGGATTTTACGAAGGATTTTGGATTGCAAGGATTGGTTACGAGAGGAATTAGAAAGTTTAGTTTACTGGTCTTTTGCTGTGAATTAGAAGTTTAGACCGTTTGTCCAGTAAGTGCTGTAATATTCAAAATCGACGTGCAGTTTTCTGTCATTTCAATTTTGTGTGAGGATTCCAGGTTAGTCGTTTGTCCAAATGTAGTCCAAGGTAGTGGATCTGTTCGACAGGGGTAAGATCAACATTATTAGAGAAGACTGTAGGGCAGTCGGTAGGCTTACGACGAAGGGTAATGGTGAGTTCCATTATATTCGACTGGCCCATACTGGTTAAGACTTCGATGAAAAAAAAGTCAGTCATTTCAACCCACCCAATTTTTGATTACTTTAATGAAAAATATGTATAATTACCAGTCAAAATTGATGAGTCTACCAAGTACATTTTGGGGGAAATAAAAAATAGCGGCCGTTTCAAAAGGTTAAAAAATAACTACATTTGTATCCTCAAAACTATCTTCAACACTAGAAAAACTATTAGAACGTCATTTGAAGTAGAGTAAATTTGCTAAAATATGAGCCCTTAAAAAAGTTGATTATGTTGTAGTTCCCGAGAAATGATTTTTTAAAAAAGCAAAATTTCACAACAAAATAACAAAAAATCACTAGTTAGAGAATTTATCTTAGTGAAAAATATATCTCACAAATCATTACACATAACGATGTCTGACTACACTCAAATTATAGAAGTTTATAATTTTTATCTTCGTAGGAGTGATGTTATTTGTAGAAATAGATTCACAGAATATTGATTTCTAGTTTTTAGGAGAAATTCTTTAATTTATAGAAAAATATATCTTAAGATGAACATAAGTCTGCTAGCGATCAAATTAAAATTAATTATAACTTGTTAACAACTAAATCCATTAAATTATAGTTTACTCAGCTGCAAGTATCTAGACATACCTTAAGTGCTATGTTATTTATACCTTCAATGTTGTATCAAAATATTTTAAAAAAATTAAGGTTTAGGAAAAAACGTTTTCTCTAAATCGATCGATGTGTCTTAACAATAAACCTCTATTATTTATTTCTTCTATATTTTAAAACAGCGGGAATGTAAAACAGGTTTATGAATATAGAGATCAGGGATAGTTGATCGGAGTCATCGAATAAGGTGAGTTCAAAAGGGAGATAGTTGTCCACTCGAAACAGAAAACCACTTAGCTCCTTCTACTTTCTTTCTCTACACTCACAAGCCTACTGGAAACAATTTACAACGACCGAGTGATGAATACACCTCACGTTCTGGGTTTACAAGATGTCAATTTGTTTTAGTTCAGGTTTGTTCAATGGACGGTCTGCTTTAGTAAAATATAGGTTCTCTTCGTCGACTAACACTGAACTGCGACTTGAACTGAGTGAGTCAGTGGAACGGACTTTTTACTCCACAAATTTTTCCATTTGTATATATATATATATATATATTAAGATATTATTAGTAAATATAAAAAATATATTG
>NW_027113632.1:145598-147342 GCF_000696795.3 Halyomorpha halys | reverse complement strand
TGTTGAGACGGATTTGGATATAAAATTGATTTATTTAATAAATATTACCTTGTCTCAAAAAATTTTGAAATAATATAATTAAAAAAAATATTTATTTATGCCGACGTTTCGACCTGAGTTTCAGGTCTTCATCAGGGTGTCAAGCAGAGAAGGCTGACTAAAACTCAGTTGTTGACTCAAACAACTTGAGTTTAAGCCAACTTACTCCGCTTGACACCCTGGTGAAAACCTGAAACTCAGGTCGAAACGTCGGCATAAATAAATAGTTTTTTGTTTATTTATGTTGTTCTTTGCTGACCGCACCCATCTTCTCCAATCAGTAATTTACCGTCAACTATCTACACCACAGTGTTTGCTCAAATTTGATGGAGCCCCAAAGCTCACCTTCGTAAGTCCAGATAGGCCTTATTATAGTCATATTAATGAGTATTTAGTTATTAGTTGAAAGATTAGTGAGTATCTGTTGTAATAGTTGGAATCGACGAGCAGTTTCCAGTATTTTCAGTCTTGTGTGAGGATTCCAAGTCAGTACTTTGTCGAGATGTAGTCCTAAGTAACGGATCTGTTCGACAGAAATAAGTGGGGTATTACTAAAGGATACTATGGGCTTGTAAATCATGGGTTTTACGAGAACGGTAAAGGTGTTCGGGGTTATTATTGGAAATTTTTCTTTTTTAGAAATTATATTTTCTGATATTCATTCCCTTAAATGAGCGTGGGGATACGGTTACGAAAGGGTTCCTATTTGCGGGCCCAAGACGTGATTGGGAGTCCAGAAACCGCAAGTTGGCTAACCAATATATCGCTCATGATCAGTATGCCTTAACCCCTCGCGACCGGAGGTTTAAACATATCTCTTTATTTCCTCGGTCCTTTCACCGTCTTGTAACTACCAAGCTATTACGAAAGTTTTTAATCGTTTCGTAACTAAAAAACTGTGCTATCAAAAGCGAATAGAAAAAAAATATGTAAACTCGAATGTCTTCCAGTTGGTTCTACCGGCACATTGGACAAGAAAATGAGCGTTTAAGTACTTCCTCATAAGCTTGGCAAGGTGTAAGTTTCCGTTTAGTATTAAAATTTATCGATGGTTCCTCGATTTATCTAAAGTAGCCTACCTAATCGATTAAAGCCATGTGACGTCATGCTTTTTATGACAGTATAGAGATGGGCAAAAATTAGTTATAGTTGAAACTAACAGCTAAAGTTGCCATGGATACAACCCTTATTCATTAATGAACCATTGATAAATAGATATCGTATCCATGGCAATTTTAGCTATTAGTTTTATTACCTTTGGATTATTTATATTATGAAATAATAAAGGCAATTTACTTCTACTCCTTATATACACTTTATTTCAGGATTCTAAAATGGACATAAACAATTGCTATGTACTGCCTTGAGATTTAATCGGGATGCCAGGATAATCGCTGAAGGCCATCATCCAAAAATAAGTTAATTAATTAATTATATATTGAGTCCTAAAAAACTATTATTATGATTGGATTCTTTACCAAAGGCTTTTTGTGTGTTTACCAGTTTACCAATCAAACCTTTGATATGTATGAGAGGCACCAGCTGGAGTTTTTTAACTTAAAATAATTTCCTTTGTCGGCATACCAAAGATACCGCCGGACCTAGGCAAAAACCCGTCGGCAACAGATCTAAAGTAATGTACAAAGACATATAGATAACAGAGGGTATGTACCCTCTGGGAACCATTAACCGTCTAGGCAGAGCC
>NW_027113632.1:139486-144823 GCF_000696795.3 Halyomorpha halys | reverse complement strand
AATTATTTAATATAATATGTTATGTAATATAATATTGGGTTATATAATAGTATATAAACTACAGAGACTAAGTATTTATTTACAATTTATTGCTATGATTAAAATTATTGAGATAAATGGTTGCCATAAAATATAGATTATTACATTATTAGCTGCTGGTGCCGTGGGTTGTAGTTTCGTAGGTGTCATCTTGTTCATAAGAGATTTCCAGATCTCATGGCTCTACTTACGACTTCGTCTGGTCGAAGTGCATTTTACCTCTCTTCGCTCTTGTTTCTTCTGCTCCTCTCTCTAGCCTGGTCTTCTCTCGTCTAAGTCTTCCTCTTCACTGCCCTTTTTTCCTGGTCTAGTTGTCCTGTCCCTTTTCTCCCACTTCCCTTTTGGGACGTTACCTTATTTTTGAATCTAATTCCTCATTGGCCATAGGTGACAGAACGCTCCCTAGGTAGGCGTCTCTTCCCGAGAGGGGGTGGTAAAGTTTGACATGTCCAGGAAGGGCCTGCACCTGCTTAATTTGATTCTGGTCCTTCGTCAAAACCTATCGTTTTTGTTGTAACACTTGTATTGGTAGATCTAATAAGGGAATGTGGCAAACTAAACACAGATGTGTATATATCTAGGGACGCAGTAAAAGTTCCTCGGAATGCTGCTACTTGAACAGATATAGGGACAGATGGCGAAAAACCTTAATAAACGACATATTGTTGTTGTAATAATGGCTAATGCCACTATATAACTTACAAAAACAGAGTTCTGGCCAATAATATTAAAGTATACACTTTATATTAACCAAAATTAACTAGTGAAATTAAAACATTAAATACCAGGTCATTCAAAAAGTCCTGTCGTTTTTTGGGGGGAAATTATAAATAAATAAATATTTTCAAATAATCACCTTTATTCATCAAAATATTCACCGTTACAGTCGGTAACCTTCTCCCAACGAGATGGTAAAGCCCAAATTCCTTCCTTAAAAAACTGTTGATTTTTACTGCAAAAATAAGTGGTCAGTTCGTGAATTAGGTTGTCACGGTCTTGAAAACATTTTTGTCTCAGATTGTTGTCGAGATCTCTGAATAGGTGATAATCAGTGGGTGACAGGTCAGGGGAATATGGTGGGTGAGGCAAAACTTCCCAGCCTATTTCTGTCAATTTTTCCCTGGTCAATTTGGCGGTGTGTGGTCGAGCGTTGTCTTGAAGAAGCAAAGGTCTTCTTCTGTTGACTAAGCAGGGATCAAAAGTCTTAAGCTTGGATTGGCAATGGTCCAGTATATTGCAGTATACTTCTGCAGTGATGGTTTGCCCTTGATTCAGAATCTCAAAATGCACTATACCTTTGGCTGTCCAGAAAACAATGAGCAAAACTTTCTTTGGATGGAGATCTGGTTTTGGAAATTGTTTAGGTTTCTCATCTGCCGACAACCACTGATATGATCGTCTGAAGTTGTTGTACAACACCCATTTCTCATCACAGGTGATGATTCGATTCAAAAAGGGTTCGACTTTCAAGCGGGAAGTTAACGAAGATGCAGTTGTCAAGCGAACAAGCATATTGGCATCTGAAAGCTTATGAGGAATCCATTTATCCAGTTTTTTCACTTTTCCCAGTTCTTTAAGGTAATTCCAGGCAGTGGTGGCTGAGATATTAAGTTGAGAGGCTATCTCTGAACAACTTTGACGCGGATCCAACTCTACTACTCTTCGAACGTCCTCCTTATCAACTACAGTTGGTCGACCTGAGCGTGCCTCGTCTTCTAGTGTCTCGTCGCCTCCACGAAATTTTGAAAACCAAAATTGTGCCTTCCCCAAACACGGAGCATATTTTTCTAGCAGTTTCGGCAGCTTTTGAGCCAAGTTTAAACTCATAGAGCAAAATCGACCGAATTTGAGTTTCAACTGGAATCATTTTAACTAGACAGTTGGATGGTGACTCCATTAAATTAATCCTCCTTAGCCTCCTATTCATAAAGTATAAACATTTGTGTTTACATGGATAAAAGTTGTATTGAACGGAATTAATTAGCAAACACTCTAGAATCAAAATAAACTACGAATAAACGAAAAACGACAGGACTTTTTGAATGCCCTGGTACAATCTACATAATCTATATTTTCTCTCAGCGAGCCTTGTTTATTAGGCCACCTATGCTATGATAGGGACGTGACGGCCGTTCGGGTTGGGGCGATGGTCCCAGAGTGCTTGGTTCAGAACGTTGTGAGTTCGATTCCCACCTGGGGCAGTAAATATTTATTTAGCTAGTTTTTGCCCAATACTGAGGCAGTCAATACACGACCCCTAATGAATGATTCACTAGGGGTATTCATTATCTTTAGTTTAACATGTCAAAGCGTGTTAAATGGAATAACGAATGTTAAATGGAGAAATATTTCCTTTTTTTCCATGTTAAACCGATATAACATGTAACTTGGTTGAGAGTCTGTTACTAGGTCTGTTAAATGGAGAATGACGTCACGAAACAGACCAGCTGAGCTTGTCACCATTTTATTTGTTGTTCGTAGATTGTATTTTGATCGTGTTAGTATTGTTTTGGATGCAATAAAGCAGTGGATAACAATAATAATAATGTAATGACAATTTTCAATTAGCTCATCTTGATTCTCTTCATCACTAGTTAAAAGATTTAGGCATGTTGTAATAAACTACTTTAGTGAAAAGTAAACAATAACATGAAGTTTTTTGCCAAATTTTGCACTATTAAAATAAATTTAATACTATACTTTACTTTACCTTTACTATATAATCCATATACAGGTGCTGGTATTCGTACTGGTACTGGTATTTGGTGAGAACAAGTCTGGCAAGTGGGCCTTCTTGCCACCCCCTGTAGGCTACCTGAGTAGCCGCCGCGTACTAACCAAGGTGGGAGTGTCAAGATTCATTTTCGGGACCGCCAATAAAAAAAATATTAACTGCCCCAGGTGGGAATCGAACCCACAACGTTCCGAACCGAGGTAAGTGAAAGTATTAAGTTCTTTATAAAATTATTTTGAAATTTCGTGCATGTCACCGCTGGGTTTACTGATCGCATTTATTAGAAAATTAATTATCTTACGTACATTAATCTCTAATACAAGGTAAATATTTAGGTTAATTAGATCGTACTAATTCTGTATAATTATTATTAGTGCTGACATTCCAACCAATCATATCCTCACCAAGTATGCCGGACACATGTGTGCTCGCTGTTAATAATAACCCATTAATCGTATCCCAAAATCTCCAATACCATATCACAGCCCTCAAAGATTGCTGTCGTAATTGGAGGATTAAGATAAACTCCAACAAATCACCTTTACCCTTCGTCGTAAACCTACTGACTGCCATACAGTTTCATTTAATGATGTTACTCTTACCCCTGTCGAACAGATCCGCTACCTTGGACTACATTTGGACAAGCGATTAACCTGGAATCCTCACACCAGACTGAAAAGACAGGAAACTGCACGTCGATTTCGACAATAAGGCCAATCTGGACATATGGAGTTGAGCTTTGGGGCTCCACCAAACCTTCGAATTCTGAATGCTCCTTACTTTGTCACAAATAAAATCATACATAAAGACTTTAATGTTCCCTATGTAACCGATCTAGCCCGAACCAGATATCACTCCTTCCATTATAAACTCTCTAACCACTCAAACCCCCTAGTTTCTTTTCTGGCGCCTCGGAGGATTGCCAGGAATGGAAGAGGATTAATCTTGCATCCTCTTCCATTCCTGACAATCCTCCGAGGCACCTGAAAAGAAGATGGCCAGGAGACCAGCTGATGTAAAATGTCATTAGAGTGCTACCAATGTGTAGTTCTCTACAAGCCTTAAACAATCCAATTTAACTTAGATCAGATTTACTAAATGTATTATAATGTACAGTTGTAAATAGCAATAAATAAATATATTAAAAAAAAAAAGGAAAAAAAAAAAAGAGCTAACTATATTTTTGTGAAGCTAATTTTATTCCCTACAATGATATCAAATGTCTTTTATGAAGAAGACTTTCTGAAAAATTGTTAAATTTAGGTTTTTCCAAAAGCATTGCTGTTATTATTTTCTTACTGTTTACGAACGTGAGGGTAATTTGAAAACAAATAAAAGAAAAAAAACAGAAATAGATAAAACTAATTTACTTAATATATTGGTAATATCAAAATTAAGAATGAAAAAATAAAAAAAATAATGATAAAGATATGAAAATAAACTAAATGAATATATGTGCAAATTGGAGATTAATTAAAATTCAATTAATAAAAAATGTAAAGTAAAACTTTTATGTGATTAATAAAATATGTTAGTAGGATAACAATATTAAAAAATTAAATATTTTTTTACTTATTAATTGCTATTTACTAATGCACATTAAAGTATGTATATATACGTATCCATACATTCATATATATATATGGATATATGGATCTAGTAAATTTCATTTTAGTTTATAATGGAGTAAACTAAAGAAATTTCCTTTACTCGCTAAGAGGCTGGAACAAACCGATTTCCCTTCTCATAAAAACTAAACCTTTTGTCTTCTATTCAAGTTTAGTTTCGCTAATATATTTCCTATTACCTTCTTTTTGTTTATTTGGAGTCAGTTTGCATTCAATTTTTTACAAATATTTACTTCTTAATTTCATTTACTTAAAGCGTGTCCCAAAAATGAGTGGTCGTAGTGTAGGAGCAAATTCTAGGGGTATTCAAGATATTGTGTTAAATGTCAAATGTTTTTACCATGTTTTTTTTTTTGTTTTTTTAAATAATTATTTATTGCTGTTTACAACTGTACATTATAATACATTTAGTAAATCTGATCTAAGTTAAATTGAAGTGTTACAGGCGTGTAGAGAAACTACCCATTGGTAGCTCTAATGACATTTTACATTACCTGGTCTCGTGGCCATCTTCTTTTCAGACGCCTCGGAGGATTGTCAGGAATGTCAGAGGAAGCAAGGTTAGTAACTAGTGCGTTTGGGTGGTTAGGTTGACAGATGTTGTTTATGTCATGTGATAAGGCACTGCACGTCGATTTCGACAATAAGGCCAATCTGGACATATGGAGTTGAGCTTTGGGGCTCCGCCAAACCTTCGAATTCTGAATGCTCCTTAGTTTGTCACAAATAAAATCATACATAAAGACTTTAATGTTCCCTATGTAACCGATCTAGCCCGAACCAGATATCACTCCTTCCATTATAAACTCTCTAACCACTCAAACCCCCTAGTTTCTTTTCTGGCGCCTCGGAGGATTGCCAGGAATGGAAGAGGATTAATCTTGCATCCTCTTCCATTCCTGACAATCCTCCGAGGCACCTGAAAAGAAGATGGCC
>NW_027113632.1:135913-139436 GCF_000696795.3 Halyomorpha halys | reverse complement strand
GGCGCCTCGGAGGATTGCCAGGAATGGAAGAGGATTAATCTTGCATCCTCTTCCATTCCTGACAATCCTCCGAGGCACCTGAAAAGAAGATGGCCACGAGACCAGCTAATGTAAAATGTCATTAGAGTACAGTAGAGTTTCTCTACACGCCAGTAAGACTCCAATTCAACTTAGATCAGATTTACTAAATGTATTATAATGTACAGTTGTAAATAGCAATAAATAAATATTTAAAAAAATATATATTATTAGAATATTAATACACTAATAAGCTTGTTATGTGATGATAATAGGCTGCAATAATTAAACTTGTAATGGATACGCCCCTATTCATGAATGAAGCTTTGGTAAACTAATTTCGTATAAATGATAATTTTAGCTGCAGTTTTATCTCTAGCTAATTTTCCCTGACTCTGACCTCCTACGTGGTCATTCGGAGTGACAGTAAAACCAAAACTGAACGTTGATTGACAGATTGACTGATTAATACCGATTACCATGAAAATATTGGATTCCGATCATTCAAAATTTTATGTAGAGTGGCTGCTGGAAAAGTGGAGAGCTTTTTCATATCGTGCGTTATACTTTATTCTTGCCCTAGGGCTAAAATAATCTCTTAAAATGCCAGGCCGAAGCTTTACGAGTCGATTATGTTGAGTTGTATCCTCTATGCTGCAACTATTTTGCCCTCCAAGCACAGAGGAATGGCAAAATATACAAGGAACTACTGTGCAACGAAACACCCCACACTTTATGGTAGGACTAGAGGTGAATCCTATTTTTTAAGAATATCGCGTTTTAAAGCAAACTTTGTCCTAGTTTAAATAATACTTAGCTTCTAATTAATTACAAAAGACTGATCTAATTCTTAATTATAAGGCCTATTTGGACATAGGAGTTGTGCTTTGGGGCTCCACTAAACCTTCAAATTCCTCTCGTATTCAATCCTTAAAATCCTAAATCCTTCGTAAAATCCTCAATGCTCCTTACTTTGTCACAAATAAAATCATACATAAAAACCTTAATGTTCCCAATGTAACCGAACCAGCGCGAACCAGGTATCACGCCTTGCATTATAAACTCCCTAATCACTCAAATCCATTAATTTTTAATCTTGCGACAATCCTCTGAGTTGTCTGAAAATAAGATGGTCTCGAGACCTTATATTAGGGGTATTCATGATCTTTGGTTTAACATGTTAAACCGTGTTAAATGGAAAAACTCATGTTAAATGGAAAAAAATTGCCTTCTTTTACCGTGGTAAAACGAAATAACATTTAACATGGCTGAGAGTCTGTTACTTGGTCTGTTAAATGGAGAATGACGTCACACAATAGACCAGTTGAGATCGCCGCCATTTTTGTTGTGACAGCTCAGTTCTTTCGTGTGTTTGTGGTATTCATATCCCTGTTATTAAACCAGAATGGATAATTTTAATGATACATTTGAGAAAAAAAAACAGTAAAAAAACAATGTAATTTCATTCTACTATCTGAAAATTTGTAAACGCTCGCCAGATAAAAATCTCACTATATGAACCATGTAATTATTCTTAGGGGACATAGGTCCCAGAATAAAGTTATTTTTTCATTTCATTTCATAAGCTAAACTTTCTCACAAATTCCACTTTTCACTCACTCTAGGCATGTTGTAATCAATTACTTAAATCAAAACTGAAGTAAACAATAACATGAGGGTCTGGAAGGAAGGTTATAAACATAAAGGCTTATACAACAAGTTGCTGAGAAAATCCGCTAGGGGCTCTTATGCATTTAACGTTTAACATGACTTCAAATAGGGCTGCTCACAATCTTATAGTTATAACATTTAACATGGTGAAACATTTTACATTTAATACATCATGAATACCCCTATTGTAAAAATATTTTTAAAGTGCTACTAATAGGTAATTTCTCAACATGCCTGCATCACTCCCTTATGATCATACCTAAAATTTACTTATTGTATTATATGTACAGTTGTAAATGACAATAAAAAAATAATAATATTTCACCTGATATTTATTTACATTAGCAATGTTCTCATATTTTTATCATATCTTAATTCTTGTTCTCATTTAGCCCTGATGAAACTCTGCCGAGTGGGGCGAAACATTGATAACTTATAAATAAATTGTCGATTATTTGTGTATCTTTCTCAACCATCAGCCGGACAAAAATCTTCCAATATAATTCATCCTTATCACATGACATAAACACCATCTGTCAACCTAACCACCCAAACGAACTAGTTTCTAACCTTGCTTCCTCTGACATATCTGACAATTCTCCGAGGCGTCTGAAAAGAAGATGGCCACGAGACCAGCTAATGTAAAATGTCATTAGAGCTACCAATGGGTAGTTTCTCTACACGCCTGTAACACTTCAATTTAACTTAGATCAGATTTACTAAATGTATTATAATGTACAGTTGTAAACAGCAATAAATAATTATTTAAAAAAACAAAAAAAAAACATGGTGAATACTTGACATTTAACACAATAACTTGAATACCCCTAGAATTTCCTACTACACTATGACCACTCATTTTTGGGACACGCTTTATGTAAATGAAATTAAAAAGTAAATATTTGTAAAAAATTGATTCAAAACTGACTCCAAATAAACAGATAGAAGGTAATAGGAAATATATTAGCGAAACTAAACTTGAATAGAAGACAAAACGTTTAGTTTTTATGAGAAGGGAAATCGGTTTGTTCCAGCCTCTTAGCGAGTAAAGGAAATTTCTTTAGTTAACTCCATTATAAACTAAAATGAAATTTACTAGATCCATATATCCATATATATATGAATGTATGGATACGTATATATACATACTTTAATGTACATTAGTAAATAGCAATTAATAAGTCAAAAAAATATCTAATTTTTTAATTTTGTTATCCTACTAGCATATTTTATTAATCACATAAAAGTTTTTCTTTACATTTTTTATTAATTGAATTTTAATTAATCTCCAATTTGCACATGCATTCATTTAGTTTATTTTCATATCTTTATCATTATTTTTTTTATTTTTTCATTCTTAGTTTTGATATTACCAATATATTAAATAAATTAGTTTTATCTATTTCTGTTCAAATTACCCTTACTCACGTTCGTAAACAGTAAGAAAATAATAACAGCAATGCTTTTGGAAATACCTAAATTAAAAAAAAATAACATAAAATATACACATACAACATACAGGGATGGCAACAATTTTTCAGAAAGGCTTCTTCATAAAAGACGTTTGATATCATTGTGGGGACGAAAATTAGCTTCACAAAAATATAGTTAGCTCTTTTTTTTTTTTCCTTTTTTTTTTTAATATATTTATTTATTGCTATTTACAACTGTACATTATAATACATTTAGTAAATCTGATCTAAGTTAAATTGGATTGTTTAAGGCTTGTAGAGAACTACACATTGGTAGCACTCTAATGACATTTTACATCAGCTGGTCTCCTGGCCATCTTCTTTTCAGGCGCCTCGGAGGATTGCCAGGAATGGAAGAGGAT
>NW_027113632.1:124393-135343 GCF_000696795.3 Halyomorpha halys | reverse complement strand
AGGCTTGTAGAGAACTACACATTGGTAGCACTCTAATGACATTTTACATCAGCTGGTCTCCTGGCCATCTTCTTTTCAGGCGCCTCGGAGGATTGTCAGGAATGGAAGAGGATGCAAGATTAGAAACTAGGGGGTTTGAGTGGTTAGAGAGTTTATAATGGAAGGACTGATATCTGGTTCGGGCTAGATCGGTTACATAGGGAACATTAAGGTCTTTGTGGATGATTTTATTTGTGACAAAGTAAGGATCATTGAGGTTTTACGAAAGGTTTTGGATTGTAAGGATTGAATACGAGAGGAATTCTAAGGTTTAGTAGAGCCCCAAAGCTCAACTCCTTATGTCCAGATTGGCCTTATTCCAGTCATGTAGATCAGTCTTTTGTAATGTTTTGGAAGTATAGACCGTTTGTCTAGTAAGTGCTGTAATAGTCGATATCGGCGTGCAGTTTCCTGTCTTTTCAGTCTTGTGTGAGGATTCCAGGTTAATCGTTTCTCCAAATGTAGTCCAAGGCAGCGGATCTGTTCTACAGGGGTAAGAGTAACATTATTAAATGAAACTGTAGGGCAGTCAGTAAGTTTACGACGAAGGGTAAAGGTGATTTGATGGGATTTGTTAGAATTTATCTTAATCCTCCAATTACGACACCATTCTTCGATGGCTGTGATATGGGATTGGAGAGTTTGGGATACAATTAATGGGTTATTATTAACAGCGAGCACATTAATTTATATCTTAACATCGGTATACGTGGTGAGGATAGTGTTAGGATTGGTTGGAATGTCTGCTGTATAGACAGTGTAGAGGATGGGACCAAGGATACTACCTTGAGGAACACCAGCGGGCTGAGAATTGAGGGATGAATAGGGTATTACTAAATATGAAGTGACTTTTTTGTTTTATTTTAACGAATGTGGATAGCCCAGCTTGGGTATATTGTTTGTTATTAGTTTATATAAACGATCTTTAACTAACTATTTTTGTAAAATTACTACAATTGATTATCTATTTCACAGGCTAATTCTATTTCAACTGGGGTTACCCCATAAACAAATAAATAAATTATTATTATTATTGATATTATTAAATCTCATAAAAATCAAATCAAATCGATATTTAACCGGATTATAAATAACATCTAATCAGCTGCTTAAACAGATTCCACGTATAAGAAGATAAAATAGAATTAAAATCAGTATCAACAAAACTCGAGAATAAAACAAATAAGAAGATATAAAAGGATAAAAAGGAAACAGAAGAAGGACCGAGGCTTAAGTGTAGGAAATAAAAATAAAAAGGTCCTGGGAAGAGAGACTCCTAAATGGTGAGTGGGGGTTGGGCCTGAACAAAGAGAGACGTGGCCTCTAATTTGAGATCCCCGGCAGCTCTCTGTGCATCTCTTTAATGTAGTTCTTCGGCTCCGCTATTGCTCTATCCTCTCATCTCCTCAGCCGGGTCTCTGTCTGCTCATGGTAATAAGTCCGAGGTCACGTCCAGCGGCGTCCTTCGAGAACACGACAAAATAGCTGTAATTGGGACCTTCCATACAGGATTCATAGCAGGATTATTTTATTTTTTTATTCATTTAAAAAATTACATCCAATATGGTCTGACCAGATGACAACATCTATCGGTTGGATTTTATTTTTATGCCATATCGGCCTGGTGGGCCTTACATGGTTGATATAACTTATATTATATATATATTTTCTAACAGTCCATTATGAGGGAGTATAATCATACAAATGACACCCCTAACTATATAAAATGTTCTTATTAAAAGAAAAAAATAATAATAATAAAATAAATAGATAAGAATAATGCTTCTTAATAAAAGAGGAAAGTAAAATTAATAACAAAAAATAATGATATTGGTACACTTAAATAAAACAAACAATTGTCTTCTAATAGTAAAAAGAAACAAGTTAATTTGAAAAAGGGAAGAGAGAAGAAATAAGAGAAAAATAAAATAAAATAACAATAATAATGAATAAATGAAATGAATAATAATAATAAGTAAATAGAGGTAGTGTGACTATGAATTAATTTTATATTTATTAAAAATTTATAAAAGAATGTCCTGCAGCAGTCTAGGCTTCTGTCTTTGGGTTGAGGTTGGGTTTCCCAGGTTGTAGGTCACTGTTCCTTTAACCGTTTTTTGATATAATCCTTTATTGACTCCATTTGTAATTCGCGATGCAATTGGCTATTGCTTATGAAACAAGGAGCATTAACCGCGATTCTTAGGACTTTATTTTGAAAAGATTGTTGTTTTTTCCTTTTCGTGAAGGATGACTTCACAGACTTCACAGCCGTACATCAGCAGTGGCCTGAGGATTGTTTTAAATATAAGAATGATACTGGTTTTATTAGTAACAAAAAAAGTAGCTTTGAGGATTTTACGAAGGATATTGGATTGTAAGGATTGGATACGAGAGGAATTCGAAGGTTTAGTGGAGTCCCAAGCTCCAGATGGGCCTTATTATTGTCATGTAGATCAGTCTTTTGTAATGAGTTGGAAGTTTAGACCGTTTGTCTAGTAAGTGCTCTTATAGTCGGAATAAACCTTATTCAGAATCAATAAAATAGTTTCTCACAGGGTTAGTGTGGTGGAGAAGGAAATAAAGAAAAAATATATATATCAATGTTTTTTTTTAATAATTTGTTTATTGATATTTACAACTGTATACATATATACACATCAAGTAAATTTTCTGTAAGTGATATTATGACATGATAAAAACATGTGGAGAATCTACCCATTGATAGAGCTCCAAAAACAAGGAGAGAGATCTTGAGGCCATCTTCTTTTCAGACGTCTAGGAGGATTATTAGGTAGTGAAGGAGAAGCCAGGTTAGAAACGAGTTAGTTTGAGTGGTTGGGAAGTTTATTATGGAAGGATTGGTATCTGGTTCTGGCCAAATCGGCAACATATGGGACATTGAGGTCATGATGGATGAATTGATTTGTGACAAAGTAAGGAAAAGGATTCTACGAAGGATTTTGGACTGTAAGGATTGGATTCGAGAGGATTAGATGGTTTAGTGGAGCCCCATAGCTCAACTCCGTATGTCCAAATAGTAATGTCTAGTAAATGTTGTAATAGTCGGAATCGACGAGCAGTTTTCTGTCTTCTCAATATTGTATGAGGAGTCCAGATTTAGTCCTAAGTAACGGATCTGTTCAACAGGAATGAGTGGGGTATTATTAAATATATCAATGTTATAAACAAAAAATAATAAACTAACATAATATATCTAGTGGATAAGGCTCCACTGTGATATCATTCCCTGGGGTCTGATGGACGCCCTGCTGAGTTTTGGTAACCATTATACCCTCACAGCCCTCAGCCACATGCTGACGTAGTCATCGTGGAGAATGCCTTCGGCCTGAGAAAAGAAGCTGGACAAAGAGCCATACAAAGATAGCATGTAATATAGCAATTTGGTCCTGACGAGGATGGATCGGATATTATTCCTGAATGGCGGCCGAGGGTTACAAAGGACTAATGAGGAACAAGGCACAAAAAGCGAACCCCTGGACCACTCCTCCAGTGCGCCCCTTTGGTCCTGACTGCGTGCCCCTGTCTTTTCCTTCTCTGTTCTTTTCTCTAGGAGAATTACTATCAACATCATTTCTTGTTTAATTAATATATTCCTATAATATAGATTTAATTATAATATTCCCATTAAGTCGTCATGGATTACCTCAGATGATCGAAAATCATCTATTATTCTTTAATACAGATCGGATTTACGCTAAGTAAAAACCGAAAAACAATAAACAAACATAAAACAAACAGTATTTCCTACCATCCTTTATATTCCAAGTTATTAGTACTCAGCGCCCCTCCTTTATCCAGGAAGACCTGCAGTTCACAATTCTCAATCCAAGCCCGTACTACGATACCCCGTTTATCCGGCATCTACCCTCCAACTCACCGAACTGCTGCGTTTGATAAATCATTTTTTACCCGCGCTGCTTATCTCTGGAACTCCATTCCCTATAGCATACGTCATGTACCAACCCTTCCCTCGATTAAATCCCTTATATTTAATTACCTTTTACTTCGCCAATCTAAACCGATATAATAGTACAGATGTAACTATTTTTTTTCTCTGTATCTAAAATTATTCATATACAATTTTAATATAAGTTATAATTAAGTGCCACCATACTGTTATTAGCCATTATATGTTATAAAATTAAAATTACCTTATAATTGTTCTAAATGGTCACAGAATAATAAACTATTTTTCATTTTCAAGTCGTTTTATTTCATTCATTTCATTTTAAAAGAACACTATGTGCAGAACAAACCCAAACGCTTAAAAATTTAGTTTAAAACACTGAAATCCAACAAAAATCAGTTCTATTGTTCCATTTATATTATTTTTTGTATTTATTTATTCAAATTAACAACTATATTAAAAAACACAATAAGTAAATATAATAAACGTTTCAGAACACATGATGATCTCGGAAGAGAACACCTTCTTTTCAGTCGTCTGAGAGGATTATTAGGAATAACAGATTTTGTGGGATAACTAATGGATTTTGGTGGGTGAGGATTTTATATTGAAAGGAGGTATATCTATTTCGAGTCAAAACTACAACGAATGGGATGTTGAGTTTGTGGCATAATAATGAGCATTAAGGATTTTATGCAGGATTTTGGATTGCTAGGATTGGAAACGGGAGGAATTAGAAGGTTTGGTTGAACCCCAGAGCTCAGTTCCGTACGTCCATATTAGTCTGTTTCTTATCGTTTCAATCTTGTATGAGGATTCCAAGTAAGTCTCTTGTAAAGATGGAGTCCTAAGTAACGAATCTGTTTAACCGGCTTTAATAGGATATTATAAAAATGATACGTAGGACAGGAGAGTAGGGGCTTACGACGTAAATAACACTTATTAAAAAGAATAAGATAATGTTGCAAATTTGAAATTCTAAAATATAGTAATGATAAGGTAATTAATTTAGTTGCATTTAAGTTGCTTAGTTATTGTTATGTGGTATGCATATTGTGAATTTTAGTATTCCTGTTGGCGATGGTACGGAAACGTTGATATGGATAAATTAGTTTAATTAAATAAGGTTACAAATGATTTTTTTTTTCACTACATCACATAAGATAATTGCACAATTCTTCCTGTTAAATAATTCTAAATTATTAAGAAATTTAAATAAATAAATATTGACATACATACTTATACAGATTAGTAGTAGTAGCATACAAATTAATACGAGAAATTTGATTCAAGATAGAAATAATATCATATCTAATTATTTAACTGAATATTTATTTTTAGTTACATATTAATCGGTTATTTTCTATTTATTGTTTTTCTTTACCAGTCACAAACAAATTGGTAAAGTTAAACAATAATTTCGTAACTAAAACTCAAAAAATGAACAAATCCTAAATATCATGCATCACTAACTGTAAAATAGTGCTTCTCTCATCTTCTCTACCATACTTTCTGTATGTAGATAGATGTTATTTGAAAATCAGGTGACTAAATTTCTTCTAGAAAAATATCAAAACGAAAAAATTCGTCCAGAAAACCCAATTCGTGTTATATAGAACACATTTGATGGTTCGTATTTTTGTCGAGAATTATATTCGTGGTTAGGGAACACAAAATGCAATTATAAATAAAATAGGTCTCTAATTATAAGAGTTACATACATCTGTTTAAATAAAATAAATTGTATCCAATTAGTCTCAATCACTCTTTATTAATATTTTAAATGTCTAACGTTTCGGCCTAGCTGGCTATCCTCATGGACAATCTATTAAATAACAGTCTTTATTATACACTCATGATTAATTATTACAAACATTAATACTAACAAATTAGCACATCTTAACTAACAAATTCGCACCTTACATTCAACTAATAACATTTTTTGCAGACTATTCTGCCCAAGTCTAATATAACTAGTAAAATTAATCTATGAAACAATAATGTAATAATGAATTATATTAATTTATTCATAACTTTACCTTATCTTATGTTTAATTACCGATTTAGTCACTTTTTCATTTTATTCCGAAACCCCCGAACCAGATATCAATCATTCCATTATAAACTCCCTAACCTCCAAAACCTACAAGTTTCTAACCTTGCTTCCTACTCCATTCCTGGCAATCCTTCAAGGAGCCAGAAAAGAAGATGGTCACGAGACCTAATATACACATCAAGTAAATTTGCTGTAAGTGATATTATGACATGATAAAAACATGTGGAGATGTTACATTGATAGAACTCCAAAAACATTTCTAAAGAAGATCTCGAGGCCATCTTCTTTTCAGACGTCTAGGAAGATTATTAGGTAGTGAAGGAGAAGCCAGGTTAGAAACGAGTTGGTTTGGGTGGTTGGGAAGTTTATTATGGAAGGATTGGTATTTGGTTCTGGCCAAATCGGCAACATAGGGGACATTGAGGTCCTGATGGATGATTCGATTTGTGACAAAGTAAGGAGCATTAAGAATTTTACGAAGGATTTTGGACTGTAAGGATTGGATTCGAGAGAAATTAGATGGTTTAGTGGAGCCCCATAGCTCAATGCCGTATGTCCAAATAGGTCTTATAATAGTCATGTAGATCAGTCTTTTGTAATGGATTGGAAGTTTAGACCGTTTGTCTAGTAAATGTTGTAATAGTCGGAATCGACGAGCCTTTTCCTGTCTTTTCAGTCTTGTATGAGGATTCCACGTCAGTCGTTTGTCCAGATTTAGTCCTAAGTAACGGATCTGTTCAATAGGAATGAGTGGGGTATTATTAAAAGATACTGTAGGGCAAGACGAAGGCTTACGACGAAGGGTAAATGTGATTTGGTTGGATTTATTGGAATTTATTTTAATCCCCATTATGATCTTACATCAAATTTTCTAGATGTATTATTATGTACGTTGTAAAAGCCAATAAAGATGTAATAAATTAAAAACAATTGAAACCCATTTCATGATTTGAGGTTTGAATTTTAAGATAGGGAACAAAAAATCCAATTACTCTAAAATTCGGTCTCTAATTATAAGAGTCATATATTTCTATTTTTTTTTTCATAAAATTCCTGACTTGTATAAAAAAATTAGTTAAGTAAGCGTGGAATAAAAAAAAAAAAATGTGATAATTATTATGCCAATGCTTGGATGTGCATGTGCAAGTGCAGATGAAATTAATTGCAACAAAGTCGAGATTAACAACGTGCGAGGAGGATACACATTTTCCTTTTCTTTTTATTGTGGCAGTTCTCTATTTCTTTTGCAGCGGAGACCATTAGAAGTAAATTATGGGGAGAGGTTGAGAAAAGTGTGTCAGGGAGGAAGCTACAAGAAAGCACATCAGCGGAAGTGGATGGCCGTTTAGGGTAATGCACAACTGGCTCACTACCAACTCTTCCATCTTTTCTTTTGTAGCATGCACTTCTTTACAAAGTGCAGTTTTGTAGGATGCACTCCTTTACACAGTGCACTTCTAGAAGATTTAAAGAAGACAAGTCGAAATAGAAATCCCAGATTCACTAAAAGGTGGTACTATCTTAAATTCTTCCTCTTTAAAATATTAAGGTATATAATTTATTTTACCTTATATTGCAAACTTAAGCGAGTACAACTCATATTAAGTATTTTCATTAGCCAGGACAAAGTACTCATGTAACACAAAGCTTTATACTTAGAGCAAGATACCTATCTTCACAATAACATGTATAGATTTTTGTTTCTTTTATTTTATTAAGTAAGTAATGTCGTTTTTTGTTTTTGTTTTTTCACCCTTACTAATGTAGATAATCCCAGTTTGCTCATACTGTTTGTTATTAGCTTACATGATAATTTATAGTTTATTATTACTTAATTTATAAATTATTAGCTTATATAAATGATTTTTATTTCATCATATACTATTTCATTATTATTAGCTTAAATAATAATCTAAAAGGTTGTGACAAAGTTAAATGATTTTAATTTTGGTTTTAATGTGAATATTGACTAATTATAAATTGTTGTTTTGACCTGGGCAGAATAGCCTGCATGGAGTTAGAGTTTTTAAATTATATAATTCCAAAATTGTATTAAGTAGATTGTCTCTGAGGATGGCTGGATTGGCCGAAACGTCAATAAGAAAACAAAATGTGTTGAGACTAAAATGGATAGTAATTAAATTATTTATCTTTAAAAAAAATTACCAGTCTCAAGAAAGTATTTAAGATTATAAATTTAACAATCTAAAAGTTTGTGGATTTTTATTATTGTTACGATGTACTTGTTATTAAATTATGTACTTTACAGGCTAACTCTATTTGTCCAGAGGGTGCCCCATAAACAAATAAATTATAATTATTATTTTACCTTATATAAAAACTAATTTAAATCAAAGGATTTTTTTATATACAAAAGATAAATATTTACACAATATAAATATAAAATATAATCCTATTTAAAAAATATCAATATTGGTTGAAGGTATATATGGACGTCAATATTACAAGGATTTTTTTTTTAAAATTATTTATTTAATGTAATTTACAACTGTACAAAATAATACAATAGGTAAATATGTAGTATGTTTCATATACACTTGAAAATCTTGGGAAGGAACCACCCATTGGTGGTTCCTCCACTCAAACATTAATTTAAATTAGAAGGTCCCGTGGCCATCTTCTTTTCAGACGCCTCGGAGGATTATCAGGGATTGTTAAGATGAAAGATTAAGAATTAATGGGTTAGTATAGTTAAGGAGTTTGGAATGAAAAGTCGCATATCTGTTTTGGTTCAAATCTGCAACGAATGGGATGTTAAGGTCTTTGTGAATGAGTTTATTTGTGACGTAATAGATAACAGAAGCATCAAGGATTTTACGTAGGATTTTGGATTGTAACGATTGGATGCGGGAAGAATTTGATGGTTTGGTGGAGCCCCAGAGCTCAATTCCATATGTCCAAATTGGTCTGATTATTGTAATGTATACTAATTTCTTGTAGTGAATGGGAAGTTTAGAGCGTTTGTCAAGTAAGTGTTTTAGCAACCGGAATCGACGAGCAATTTCTTGTCGATTCAGTCTTGTGTGTGGATTCCAAGTAAGTCTCTTGTCAAGATGGAGTCCTAAGTATCGAATCGGTTCAACAGGCATTAGTGGTGTGTTTAGAAAGGATACTGTAGGACAGGAGGGCAGAGGTTTACGACGGAGTGTGAAGGTGATCTGGTGGGATTTGTGAAGGTTTATTTTGATTCTCCAGTTTTTATACCATTCTTCAATAGATGCTATGTGTGCCTGTAGTGTTTGTGATGCATTAGTTCGGTCGTTGTTTACAGAATGTATACATGTGTCATCAGCGTATGTTGTTAGGACTGTGTTAGGGTGGGTTGGGATGTCAGCTGTATAAACCGTATGAAGAATGGGACATAAGATACTATCTTGAGGAACACCGGTGGACTGAGAAAAGAGAGATGAGTAGGCTAGGTTATGATTTACTTTAAAGGTTCTATCAGTGAGGTAGGAGCGGATTATAAGGAAATATGTTGGGGGTAGGAATTTACGAAGTTTATAGAGCAGACCTGGATGCCAGACTCGATCAAAAGCTTGTACAACATCGAGGAAGACTCCCGTGCAGTACATACCGCGCTCCAATGTGGAAGATATGACATCAACCACTCGATGACTCTGTTGTATGGTAGAATGAGATGTTCTATATCCAAACTGGTGGTCAGGAATAACATGATATGACTTAAGGATTGGATAGAGGCGTTTTAATAAGAGTTTTTTTAGGATTTTGCCCATAATGGGCAGGAGCGAAATAGGACGGTAGGAAGATGGATATTCAAGTGGCTTGGAGGGTACAAGGCATTTAAAAAAAAAAAATTTGTATTGCTTCAACCCATCAAGGGTCAGGGGTTCAGTACTTTGTAAGTGCTGTTACTAGACTAACGGTTGTGCAAGGAGGAGATTTTTTCAGAATCACACTCGACCGCCAGAATTTTGCAGAATTAAGGGTACCCACTTTGATGAGACTCGGTACACACCGGAGGGCTCTCGAACCCACAGGGATAACTCAGAGCTATAATGAAACGACATAATTCATAATAATAATAATAAGCCACCATGTCACAAGTTATATCATTTAATATTAACTTTTTACTTCAGTGACCAATGTTCATTATTGACAACTCCTCTGCTTGTATCCAATGCCTACGGTAAACCACTGCAAAGTTTGGTGTAGATTTGTTGAGTCATTTTGAAGTTATTTATATTTTTTTGAATTTTTAAAGGAAATCAAAGGCCAGTGTTGGGCGAAACTTTTGGGGTAAAAAAATTTATTTTCCGATTTTTTCTCTGAATTCATACTTAAGGAATTCTTGAGGTGCTAAAACCGAATAACAACTTTCACTCCTCGAAAATATTTTATCACACTTCTATCGGTTCGTCTGACAAATAGTACAAATAAAAATTATATACATATTTTAATATTCTAGCCTGACGTTTCGTTCTTTCCCTATTTTTGGGACCCGGGATGGAGTCAGGCTGTCAAATAATTATTTATTCTGTTATATCAATCCTGGCTCAAGAGTTAGGAGATCCTCTACAATATTTTAGGGCACACTCAGCCTCTGCAACGTAGAATATGACTGACTTGAATGTATATTTAAGTTTGTTTTTTTTGTCGTTTAATTTTTTTATTTAGTTAATAAATAACTCAAATACTATCCAATTATAGTCTCAAAACTTTATTTCTTTTATTCGTCCAACGTTTCAGCCATAAACCAAGCATGGTTGTGATAAATGTTTATTAATAGTGAGGTGTAGATAGTTGACCGTAGATTAATGCTTGAAGAAGTTTGTCGGGGGGTGCGGTCAGTAAAGAACAACATAAATAAACAAAACCATATTTATTTATTTTATGCCGACGTTTCGACCTGAGTTTCAGGTCTTCATCAGGGCTATAGAAC
>NW_027113632.1:120154-123372 GCF_000696795.3 Halyomorpha halys | reverse complement strand
TGAGTAGATGTCCCTGAAGATGGCCGGATTGGCCGAAACGTTGGATGAATAAAAGAAATAAAGTTTTGAGACTATAATTGGATAGTATTTGAGTTATTTATTAAATAATTACCAGTCTCAACAAAATATTTATAATAATATAAAAATTATTTAGTTAAGTTAATTTATTATTTACTAAATTTTCTTTTTTGTACTAGCGTGTAAATCTTTAATTTACTTATTAACGTTCTGTAATTAATAAAGCATTAAAAGCATGGCATATGTAGATAAATATAATTTTTTTTTTTTTTATGGTGTTATAAAATAAAAAAAAAACATGATGATAGCATTAAGCAAGCTATTTTAGCTTATTCCTTGAAGAAGTTTGTCGGGGGGTGCGGTCAGAAAAGAACAACATAAATAAACAAAACCATATTTATTTATTTTATACTGCAGTCAGTTAGCATCTTCCCCTTTACAAGCCACAACCTCTGATGAAGACCTGAAACTCAGGTCGAAACGTCGGCATAAAATAAATAAATATGGTTTTGTTTATTTATATTGTTCTTTTCTGACTGCACCCCCCGACAAACTTCTTCAAGCATTAATCTACGGTCAACTATCTACATCTCATTATTTTAGCTTATGTACTTATGCGAAGACGCATTCTATTAAGATTGTTTCTTCTCTTTCATGATTGATCCTTTTTTGTATCCTACAAAATTTGCATTTCACATGCTAATAACTAGATGAACAACTTCTTCCTCTGTATGAAAATAATGTACAAACTAAATTTAATGAAAGTAAAACCGCGGAATAAAGCTAGTTCGAGATAAATGAAGATGTATATTGCATTTCTTTCGGCCAACCGCGCACCTTGAAAAGTGTACAAATGCCGAAGCGCACAATGAATTGAGGACTTTCAGACCATGATCATCCCTGAACTTTAAAAGTCTGCAACGTGATAGTTCATCCGTGTGATCGGGAACTCCTGATCTTGATGAGACGAAGAGATGAACCGAAATCGGAAATCAGTAATGAGTATTCTCAGGAATCGATTAATCGAAGTTCAAAATTGTTTTGAAACTACGTTTGGTAAAGTACTTTGGGAGGGACCCCTTATCATATAATACAATGTGATAGAAGTTAATAGAAAACATATTCAAATAATCCCAAGTGAGGCTTCAAACAGCATGAAGCATAAAATAACCAAATCAGCGAATAGAACTTTCGA
This sequence comes from Halyomorpha halys, assembly GCF_000696795.3. NCBI lineage: Eukaryota > Metazoa > Arthropoda > Insecta > Hemiptera > Pentatomidae > Halyomorpha > Halyomorpha halys. Next base: position 122,159 of record NW_027113632.1, on the reverse strand, counting down.
GTGCTTAATAATTTTTTCAAATCACAACAGAGATTTATCGAAGGCGTTCTGCTGGGAATAATTTTTTTAAAAATATTTTACTCTAATGTATTCAATAAATTAATCAATAAATACCATATTTTGCTATAGATAAATCGATGACAAGATGGTCTTTCATCTGTTTTGTCTTCTGGCTAATGAAGTCGAAAATAATCACTTGCTCTTCATTTTTTACATCCACTTGCCGATATATGGAATATACAGTTATGAAGTATTGATATGTGGAAAGTATCGTGATCATAAATAATTTCAAATTCGAGTTTTCGTCTATTAGCACTCAAATTAAAGCTAGTTTAATGGACTATAAAAAAATTTATGACTTTTTCCTTCGTAGGAATATTAGTTTTTATGATATTTGCTACAATAAATTGATTTATAGTTGTTCGGACAATAAGTTTGACTTATGAAAAACTTCATTTCAGAAACCATTGGACGTACAGATGTCTGCCAGCGCTCAAATTAAAGCTAGTTAAATTTACTACAAAATAGTTAATTATGTTTATAATTGTAGTAGTAGTAAATATTAATCCTAAAAGAGCTATTTACGTCCAATAGTTCTCGAGATACAGCTTTTTAAAAAGCAAAATTTCTTAAAAATCTATTGAAAGATTAGTTGTTAGTTAATTTATTTTGAGAACTCTATATCTCAGGAACTATGTGACGTACAAATGTCTATTAGCACTCAAATTAAAGCTAGTTTAATGGGCTATGAAGCAGTTTATGACCTTTATCGTCGTAGGAGTAGGAGGTTTCATGATATATGCAAAAATAAAATGATTTTTAGTTGTTTGGACAATAAGTTTGACTTATGAAAAACTTCATTTCAGAAACCATTGGACGTGCAGATGTCTGCCAGAGCTCAAATTAAAGCTAGTTAAATTTACTATAAAATAGTTAATAATGTTTATCTTTGTTATACTAGTAGTTTTTATGATATTTGAAAAAATAAACTCACAAAATTTAATTTTTAGTTATTCGTATAAAATGTTGGATTTTTGAAAAAATATATCTCTACATCCATAAGACGCACATATGTTTGCCAACACTCAAAATAAAGGATATTTAACTTACTATAAAGTAGTTAATGACACATATCTTCTTAGAGGTAGTAGTTTTTATGATATTCACATATGAAAATGAAAATTTGTCCGAACAACTATAAATCAATTTATTTTAGTGAATTTCATGTAAACTATTACTCCTACGAAGATAAACATCCTAAACTACTTTATAGCTCATTAAACTAGCTTTAATTTGTGTGCTAATAGACATCTGTACGTCAAATGGTTTTTGAGATATAGATTTTTAAAAATAAATTCACTAACTACTGATCTTTTAGTACGCCCCATACAATATTTTTATGAAATGTTGCTTTTTAAAAAGCTATATCTCGAAAACTATTTAACGTAAATAACTCTATTAGGGCTCATTTTTAGGAAATTTACTCTTCTTTGAATGACGTTCTCTTAGGTTTTCTTGTGTTGTTCCTACTTTTTAATATATAGATCCGAATGAAAAATTAGTTTGTTTTTTTATCGCTTTGAAATAGCCGCCATTTTTTATTCCCCCTACCTATACTTGGCAGACTCATCAAGTTTGACTAGTAATTATATATAGCTTTCATTAAAGTAATCAAAATTGGGGTGAGATAACTGCCTTTTTTGTCCTCTTTGGGTCTTGTACTATTAGTATAATATTCAGAATTTCAGAATATAAAGCAAGCTCGGCACTAACCGGTGGTTCAAAGTTCAACATTAACACAGCGATGTTTCATAACAACATGTAATTGCCATAAAACTTACATAAAATACAGATAGCGTTCACTTCAATGCACGAACGCCGAAGGAACCAGCAGGTCTTTGACTGTATAAACATGAGATCGCCCAAGAATTATTGTGTCATATCGTATGAAATGTATGTTTTTATTATTTCAGACGAAACCATCAAATTCTTCCCGCATCCAATC
>NW_027113632.1:117755-119789 GCF_000696795.3 Halyomorpha halys | reverse complement strand
CATATTTACCTATTGTATTATTTTGTACAGTTGTAAATTACAATAAATAAATAATTTAAAAAACAAATTATTACTGAAATTCAAGATGGGCTTAATAAGTGAATCTGTTCTAATATCTGCATTAGAAAAGTCTGTATATAATACTATATCTTTGATGCTCAGCCATAAGGATTTTTTTTTATTTATTTATTGATTTATTGATATTTATAACTGTATAAAAAATACAACAAGCAAATTTGAAGTAAGATCATAATCATATAATACAGCATGTAAAGAAACTACCGAGTAGCAGAACTCTAAAAACATTTTTCAATATAAGGTCACGAGGCCATCTTCTTTTCAGGTGCCTCGGAGGAATGGAAGAGGAAGCAAGATTAGAAACTAGTAGGTTTGGATCGCTAGGGAGTTTATAATGGAAGGAGTGATATCTGGTTCGGACTAGATCGGTTACATAGGGAATATTAAGGTCTTTATGTATGATTTTTTTGTGACAAAGTAAGAGCATTGAGGATTTTAGATTGTAAAGATTGGATTCGAGAGGAATTCGAAGGTTTAGTGGAGCCCACAAGATCAACTCCGTATGTCCATATTGGCCTTATTACAGTCATGTAGATCAGTCTTTTGTAATGAGTTGGAAGTTTAGACCGTTTGTCTAGTAAGTGCTATAATAGTCGAAATTGACGTGCAGTTTCCTGGCTTTTCAGTCTGGTGTGAGGATTTTAGGTTAGTCGTTTGTCCAGATGTAGTCCAAGGAAGTGGATCTGTTCGACAGGGGTAAGAGTAACATCATTGAAGGAGACTGTAGGGCAGTCGTTAGGTTTACGACGAACGGTAAAGGTGATTTGATGGGATTTGTTTCGATTTATTTTAATCACATTCTATAAGACACCATTCTTTGAGGGCTGTGATATGGAATTGGAGAGTTGGGATGCAGTTAAAGGGTTATTATTAATAGCGAGCACACATGTGCCATCGGCATACGTGGTGAGGATAGTGTTAGGATTGGTTGGAATTTATCTTAATCCTTCAATTACGACACCATTCTTCGAGGGCTGTGATATGGGATTGGAGAGTTGGGATGCAATCAAAGAGTTATTATTAACAGCGAGCACACATGTGTCATCAGCATAAGTGGTGAGGATAGTGTTAGGATTGGTCATAAGGGCATAAGTCAATTTTTGAGCATTTGGAGATTATGTCGTATTATAGCACCAAATCAGAGCTACCAGTTAGTATTAAGGTCTTTATGCTTCATAAAGACTTACTACTATATTGTTTAATAAAAATAATAATTACAAAAATATCAATAATTAGACTTTACATAATGTTTTGAACTTCAAAACTTGCTCTCCTAAGAAATTCATATTTTCGACTTAAGTCCTTATCGCCTCTTTTTATTCCAAACTCCTTAACCATCCTAACCCATTAATTCTTAATCTTTCATCCTTAACAATCCCTGATAATCCTCCGAGGCGTCTGAAAAGAAGATGGCCACGAGACCTTCTAGTTTAAATTAATGTTTGAAGTACCACCAATGGGTGGTTCCTTCCCAAGATTTTCAAGTGTATATGAAACATACTACATATTTACTTATTGTATTATTTTGTACAGTTGTAAATTACAATAAATAAATAATTAAAAAAAAAAAAGTCCTTATCAAAGATATAATCAGAGATGGTCCAAAATCAGTTATAGTTAAAACTAATAGCTATAGTTGCCATGGATACGGGCCTCATTCATGAATGAACCATTCATAAATAAATATCGTATCCATGGCAATATTACTCAAAGTATTGTAGCCATGACAATTTTAGCTATTAGTTTCAACTATAGATAATTGTTACCCAACTCTTCATACAATAAAAAGAAAAGAAAGTTTGGCACAATGCACGCATGGCACAACGTTCACTTACTAAGTAACTTACGTCCCCATGTTTTGAGTATATGGTATATAATAGTATATGGTATATAATAGTATATGGTATATAATAGTATATGGTATATAATAGTATATGGTATATAATAGTATATGGT
>NW_027113632.1:116341-117410 GCF_000696795.3 Halyomorpha halys | reverse complement strand
AGTATATGGTATATAATAGTATATGGTATATAATAGTATATGGTATATAATAGTATATGGTATATAATAGTATATGGTATATAATAGTATATGGTATATAATAGTTAAAAACTATTTTGTTCTTTTTTGACCGCAACTATTCTTCATATTTCATACTTTTTATAATTTATTTATTGTTATTTACAACTGTATAAAAATATATACAACCAGTAAATTTTATTTTATGTTATAAAATGACATGATACAAATATGTGGAGAATCTACCCATTTACAGAACTTCAATTAAGAAATATTAAATTCAAAACGAGTAAATCTAATTTTTTTTTTAATTAAAAGTAAAACATTAAAACATTACTCCATTAAGACCAAATTAAATAGATCCATTAATTACCACAGCCTTGTAACAGGTGATTTAAAAGGCTGTGGATGAAAGGCAGTTTACAGATTACCTCCTATTAACTAATCCTTGCGGCGAGGGTCGTTTCCGATTTGCGGCCTGGCCGTTTACAACCTTGTTTAGTCCGTGAACTTTTTTTTATTTTTATTTTTAAGCTAAATGCAACTCTCGATTATTTTATACTAAGTTTTTATGACGCGTTAGATTTAATAACTGTAATTAAATTACGGCGTATTATTACAAAAGGAATCGTGAATTTAAAATGCACGAGTTTGATCTTACTGCAATCCACGCGAATAACTGTAAGTTAAATAAAAAAAAATAACATAATAAGTAAAAAAAATTAATGAAATTTATAAGAGGAGAAGATGGTCGGGGTTGCGGTCAGCACGAAAAACACAAATAAATAAAAGAATTATTTATTTGTGCCGACGTTTCGACCTGATTTTCAGATCTTCATCATGGCTATTAAACCAAAAAGAGATAACAACCATCATTCAGAGAATGATACTGGAATCATCCATAAATAATGGGAAAAGACAATATTTATTAATCAACTAGTTTAAAATTTCATTTAATTGTTATGTATATTTACAAATTTGTTAGTCTGTTATTTATTTAATTTATTTTTTCTTTGAATGATGGTTGTTATCTCTTTTTGTTTTTATAGCC
>NW_027113632.1:103806-115084 GCF_000696795.3 Halyomorpha halys | reverse complement strand
CAGACGCCTCGGAGGATTATCAGGGATTGTTAAGGATGAAAGATTAAGAATTAATGGGTTAGGATGGTTAAGGAGTTTGGAATGAAAAGACGCATATCTGGTTTGGGTCAAATCTGCAACAAATGGGATGTTAAGGTCTTTATGAATGAGTTTATTTGTGACGTAATAAGGAGCATGAAGGATTTTACGTAGGGTTTTGGATTGTAACGATTGAATGCAGGAAGAATTTGATGGTTTGGTGGAGCCCCAGAGCTCAATTCCATATGTTCAAATTGGTCTGATTATTGTAGTGTATACTAATTTTTTGTAGTGAATGGGAAGTTTAGAGCATTTGTCAATAAGTGTTGTAGCAATCGGAATCTACGAGCGGTTTCTTGTTGTTTCAGTCTTGCGTGTGGATTCCAAGTAAGTCTCTTGTCAAGATGGAGTCCTAAGTATCGAATCTGGCCTGAAATTAAGTTCGAAATGTCGGCACAAATAAATGTTTTACTTATTTGTGTATGATTATTGATCGCTCCAAGATTTTTATTCATTATCACAAGAATGGATCACGATAATAATTGCATTGAAACAACGGGTGTTCCATATTTTTTTTTAAAGTCAACTGAGTGTTAACCAATGTGTAAAAAAATAATCGACTTAAATACACTTATTTAAGCCACAAACAAATAAAAACATATTTTAATAAAAATATAAAATTTCTATTAACTGTCACAGTGCTCAATCCAAGAGCTGACCCAAGATGTGAAAAAAGTCAGTTACTTCACCCCAATTTTTAATTACTTTAATGAAAACTATGTATAATTACTATTCAAAATTGATGAGTCGGCCAAGTATAGGTAGGGAGAATAAAAAATGGCGGCTGTTTTAAAACGTTAAAAAATTTAATTTTTCATTCTCGCAACCATCATCTCCTCACATATCGCTATAGTAATATTTAAAATCGTAAAAACAAATCAAAGGTGGTCTGTTACAGCCGTATCAGTCCTTGGAGTTAGTAGCAAAATCCCTTACCACTGAACCACTCACTCCCACACTGTTTTATATATAATAACATAAAATTATTATATATATTATTATTATTATTATTATTATTATTATTATACAAATAAATTATTGTAATGTATGTATTTAACTTATCCTTTTCGGACCTGATAATGATGTCTGAATTGCCAAAACGTTGACTGGTCTGTTATTTCCAGGCATTTTGGGAGAATTCAGATTAAGGAAAAAAGGAACAGTTTATCTGATCTAAGACTTATTTATTGTTGTAGGATTATCATAAACAGACGATCTCGCCGTATTTCGAATGTATAAATTTTATGTAAATAGAAAAGAAAGAAATAGGCTTTCGAAAATAATTAATATTCTATTATACATTTAAATGTTGAGGCGAAGTTCTTTCTATGTAAATTTTCTACAATAACAGAATTATTAATTTTGGCAACGTTTCGGGGTCTTTACCCCCATCATCTGGATATCTAATAGTTCTAATATTATTGTCAGTAAATTCAGAACCCAATCATATATCTTTTATTATTATTACTATGGCATAACACTGCCAGCAAGAACTCGTGCCTCCTCCACAACAGCCAACCAGTCCACACGGTCTCTTGCTCTCTCCTTCCATCTGCCAACCTTCAAGAAGTTCAAATCTTCCTCCACATCGTCCAGCCATCTGATCCGGGGACGTCCTCTTTTCCGTTTTTCATCTTTTTGGGTATCCTTTCAATGGGCATCCCCTCTACATGTCCTAACCATCTTAATCTTGCTCTTTAAATTAACGCCACGATGCTGGATTCCACGTACAGATTTATCAGTTCCTCAATCCTTCTTCTTCTCCAAATTCCATTCTCCGAGACTCCTCCCCATATCCTTCTGAATACCTTTCTCTCCCAGGAGTTGAGCATCTGTTCTGCTTTTCTTGTCAAGGGCCATGTTTCTCCCCCATATATCACTACTGGCCTTACGATGGTTTTGTAAATGACCACTCTCATCCTTTTAGATAGATCTCTAAAATTCAGAATTTTCCGTAGTGAGAAATAACATCTATTTCCTGCTTTATAAGGATAATATAAGCGTTATTGAAATTGTATAAGGATTATTTAATATTATATTACATTATTGATATTGAGGATAATATAAGGATTATTGATATTGTATATTATATTGTTAATATTGAGGATATGTACAGGATTATTGATGTTATAGATTATATTATTGATATTGAGGATAATATAAAGATTATTGATATGGCATATTATATTATTGATACTGACGATAATATAAGAATTATCAGTATTGTATATTATATTATTGATATTGAGGATAATTAAAGGATTATCGATATTGTAGATTATATTATTGATATTGAAGATAATATAAGGATTATCGGTATTGAATATTATATTATTGGTATTGAGAATAACTAAAGGATTATTTAATATTATATTATATTATTGATATTGAGGATAATATAAGGATTATTGATATTGAGGATAATATGAGGATTATTGATATTGAGGATAATATAAGGATTATCGGTATTGAATATTATTATTGATATTGAGGATAATATAAGGATTATTGATACGGCATATTATATTATTGATATTGAAGATAATATAAGGATTATTGATATTGTATATTATATTATTGATACTGACGATAATATAAGAATCATCGGTATGGTATATTATATTATTAATATTGAGAATAAGTAAAGGATTATTGATGTAATAGATTATATTATTGTTATTAAGGATAATATAAGGATTATTGATACGGCATATTATATTATTGATATTGAAGATAATATAAGTATTATCGGTATTGTATATTATATTATTGATATTGACGATAATATAAGAATTATTATTATTGTATATTATATTATTAATATTGAGAATAAGTAAAGGATTATTGATGTAATAGATTATATTATTGTTATTAAGGATAATATAAGAATTATTGGTATCTGCAGTGAGAAATAACATCTATTTCCTGCTTTATAAGGATAATATAAGGATTATTGAAATTTTATATAAGGATTATTGAATATTATATAAGGATTATTGAATATTATATTACATTATTGATATTGAGGATAATATAGGGATTATCGGTATGGTATATTATATTATTAATATTGAGAATAAGTAAAGGGTTATCGGTATTGTATATTATATTATTGATACTGACGATAATATAAGAATCATCAGTATTATATATTATATTATTAATATTGAGAATAAGTAGAGGATTATCGGTATTGTATATTATATTATTGATACTGACGATAATATAAGAATCATCAGTATTGTATATTATATTATTAATATTGAGAATAAGTAAAGGATTATTGATGTTATAGATTATATTATTGTTATTGGGGGTAATATAAGAATTATTGATATTGTATATTATATTATTGATATTGATGATAATATAAGGATTTTTGATATTGTATATTATATTATTGATAGTGACGATAATATAAGTATTATCGGTATTGTATATTATATTATTGATATTGAGGATAATATAAGGATTATTGATATTTGTATATTATATTATTAATACTGACGATAATATAAGTATTATCGGTATGGTATATTATATTATTAATATTGAGAATAAGTAAAGGATTATCGGTATTGTATATTATATTATTAATATTGAGGATAAGTAAAGGATTATTGATGTTATAGATTATATTATTGTTATTGAGGATAATATAAGGATTATTGATATTGTATATTATATTATTGATATTGATACTGTAAAAAGGATGGAGAGTATAGAAGAGGTCATTATAACCGCGCCTGTAGCGGCAGCACTAGCGGCGATAAAACGAAGAAAGTTGGCTCTCATTACAGAGCGCTACAAAAAGCCACCGCCGCATTTACATCCCGCCCAGGCAGTATTTTTTTGTTCCCTCGCCCCCCTCTCGCTTTGACCCTTTGTCCCTTGAGGGAGATATATTTTATAAGGGGCGCCACGCATACATCATACCTCATTGTAATGGTTTCGTGGCCTCGGAGGATATTAAACACCGCTCGAGTGGGTCGTTAGCTCGCCCTTTTTAATCTCGGTCGGTATTCTACATTCAAAAGGGGGGGGGGCGGGGAGGGATCCAGCCATTTCGGAACCCTTCCATAACTACCAACAATTAGGGTGCGCAGGATGGCATAGTCTGTGATTGAGTACTCATCTGTGGGGTGCGGACGGTAGGAGTGTACATAGGGCAGCTTGTGTACTCTACGCCATAGGGCGAAACAAGAGTATGGCACAATCTAACAATCTCAATCAGCAAAAAAGATGTTTTCATTAAGTCTTTAATAAAGTTACGCAAAAGAAAAGTTTTATTATTTATTATCACAAGAATGGATCACAATAATAATTGTATTGAAACAACGGGTGTTTCATATTTGTTTGAAAGTCAACTGAGTGTATAAAAATTATCAACTTAAATACACTTATTAAAGCCACAAACAAATAATAGCATATTTTAATAAACATAAAACAAAAATATATAATTTCTATGAACTGTCACAGTGCTCAATCCAAGAGCCCAAGAGGAGAAAATTTTTTATTACTTTAATGAAAACTATGTATAATTACTAGTCAAAATTGATAAGTCGACCAAGTATAGTCAGGGGGAATTACTTGTTGTTTTAGGGGGAATTATTTGTTATTTTATTTATTACTTTATTTTTAATATTTGTTATATAAAGAAACAAAAAAAGGAATAAATTGAAAAACTTGTATTTAGTGTGTAGACTGGTATTAATTATAAAAAAACTAGGAAAAATTTTTTTTTTCTTTCTATTTTGTTTTATCATATAAAAATATGTAATTTATATATGTCCGATGATATATTGATTATTATACTATGTAATGTAGCAACCCCATGTATTTGGCCAGCATGGATGAATAAAGATTTTTTTTTTGGCAGCTGTTATAAAACATTAAAATAAAATTAATTTTTCATTCAGAGCTATATACTTTTAAAATTACCAACACCACTAGAAAACCTAAGAGGCCATCATTTAAAGTAGAGTAAATTTGCTACAATATGAGCTCTACTAGATATATTTATGTTCCATAGTTACCGAAATATAGCATTTTAAATTGTAACATTTCATGAAAAATCAGTACTTAGTGAATTTATTTTGAGCAATCTTTACCTCAAAACTTTTTGACTTATAGATTCCTATTAGCAAATTGAAATTGAAGCTAGCTTAATGTACCATAAAGTATTTTATAATGTTTATTTTCGTAGGAGTATCAGTTTTCATGATATTCGACAAACTAAATTCCCAAAGTATTAATTTTTAGTTGTTCGGTCAGAAATGTGGATTTATGAAAAAATATATCTCAGAAACGGTAATAAGTACAGATATCTACGATCACTCAAATTAAAGCTAGTTAAATGTCTTATGAAGTAGTTTATAACGGTTATCTTCGTAGCTGTAGTAGGTTTTATATTTTCCAATATATTAATTTCTAGTTGTTAGGATACATTTTTTGTAAATATCATAAAAACTACTACTCCTACGAAGATAAACGTCATAAACTACTTTATAGTCTATTAAACTAGCTTTAATTTGAATGCTAATAGATATCCGTACGTCGAATGGTTGTTGAAATATAGATTTCTCAACATTAATTCATGAACTATGGATTTTTCAGTGCATTTTATAATGAAATGCTGCTATTTAAAAATCTTGGGAACTATAGAATGTAAATAGTTCTATTAGGGCCCTGTTTCATAATAAAGTACAAACTAATACTATTAGTCTTGTAGATTTATTTTAATACAATTACACAGGCTTGTACAATAGTAACTTGTACTTTAGTATTTTTTAATTCCTGTAATATCACTAATAGTCATTCCTATCATGAAAAAATAAGTATTGGTATTATTACCACACTAGTTTCTACACTTGTACTTTTCACTAATACTATTAGCTTTCAGTATGAAACAGGGCCTAGGTCTCATGTTCTAACAAATTTGCTCTTCTTTAAATAATGTTCTCTCAGGTTTTCTAGTGTTGACGGTAGTATTAAAGATATAGTCATTCGGAGCTCTATATCTCTAAAAATTAAATTTTTTAATGTTTTGAAACAGCCGCCATTTCAAAACAATTTTGAACGCCAAAAACTAATTTTTCATTCGGAGCTCTATATCTTAAAAAGTAGGAACAACACAAAAAAACCTAAGAGAACCTCATTTAAAGAAGAGTAAATTTTCTAAAATATGAGCCTTAATAGAGTTATTTACCTTAAACAGTTTTTGAGATATAACTTTTTAAAAAGCAACATTTTCATGAAATTGAAAGATCAGTAGTTGGTGAATTTATTTTGAAAAATTTATATCGCAAAACCATTTGACGTACAGATGTCTGTTAGCACTCAAATTAAAGCTAGTTTAATGAGCTATAAAGTTGTTTATTATGTTTATCTTCGTTGGAGTAATCGTATATATGAAATTTGCTAAAATAAATTGATTTATAGTTGTTCCAACAAATTTTTATTTGCCAAATTTATATTCATATGTGAATATCATAAAAACTACTACCCCTACGAACATAAGTGCCATAAACTACTTTATAGTTAGTTACATTTCCTTTATTTTGAGTGTTGGCAGACATATGTGCGTCTTATAGATCTACAGATATATTTTTTCAAAAATCCAACATTTTATACGAACAACTAGAAATTAACATTTTGTGAATTTATTTTGTGAAATGTCATAAAAACCACTACTCCTACAAAGATAAATGTAATAAACTATTTTATAGTAAATTCAACTAGCTTTAATTTGAGCGGTGGCAGACATCTGTACGTCAAATCGTTTCTGAAATGAAGTTTTTCATAAATCAAACTTATTGTCCGAACAACTATAAATCAATTTATTTTAAAAAAATCTCATGAAAACTACTATTCCTACGAAGGTAAAGTTCATAAACTTCTTTGTAGTCCATTAACCTAGCTTTAATTTGAGTGCTAATAGACATCTGTACGTCACATAGTTCCTGAGATATAGATTTCTCAAAATAAATTAACAAACAACTAATCTTTCAATAGATTTTTTAAGAAATTTTTCTTTTTAAAAAGCTCTTTCTCGAGAACTATTGGACGTAAATAGCTCTTTTAAGGCTAATATTTCAGAAAATTTACTCTTCTTTAAATAATGTGCCCTTAGGCTTTCTAGTGTTGTTGGTAGTTTTTAAGATATAGAGCTCCGAATGAAAAAATAGTGTTTTTTAAGGTTTTTAAACAGCCGCCATTTTTTATTCCCCCTACCTATACTTGGCAGATTCATCAATTTTGACTAGTAATTATACCTAGTTTTCATTAAAGTAATCATAAATTGGGGTGTGATAATTACTTTTTTTTTCTTCCCGGCTCTTGTACTATAACGTTTATATAGTCAGTCAACTCTGAGGCCTCTCAACAGTCACAAGCTTCTGCCTCACTATATCGCCCACTATGTCTGCCCATGACTGCGATCTACAACGGTGATAGGTTGATGTCAATCTCCTACTGCTATCATCTGCACAATCGATAGACATTATTCGTTTCATCGAGCAGACGTCATTTATTTACTATCTATCATCAAATATACACATATATTCTTTGTGCGATAGTTTTATTTATTTACAGAATTTCCTTTTCTTTTCAATCTTTCAATTAACGATCAATAAAACAAGCAGAACTTGACATTTACAGCGTTAGAAAATTCCTTTAGACATTGGATTCCGTTTAGTAAAAGAGCCCGAGAGGAGAAAAAAGTCAGTATTTCTCCCCAATTTTTGTGTACCTAAATAAAAACTACATATAATTACTCGTTAAAATTAATAAGTCTGCCAAGAATACGTAGGGGGAATAAAAAATGCCGGCTTAAATACATTAAAAATAATTAATGTTTCATTCGGAGGTCTATATAATTAAAACTATCAACAACACTAGAAAATCTAAGAGAACATCATTTAAAGAAGAGTACATTTTATAAATTGTAAGCCCCAATAGAGCTATTTACGTCCAATAGCTCTCGAAATATAGCTTTTTAAAAAGTAATATTTCATAAAAATGTTGTACTGAAAGATCAGTAGTTAGTGAATTTATTTTGAAAAATCTATATCTCAAAAATCATTTGACGTACAGATGTCTATTAGCACTCAAATTAAAGCTAGTTTAATGAGCTATAAAGTAGTTTATGATGTTTATCTTCGTAGGAGTAATAGTTTACATGACATTTGCTAAAATAAATTGATTTACAGTTATTCGGACAAATTTATAAATTGATTTGTCAAATTTATATTCATATGCGAATATCATAAAAACTACTATACCTACGAAGAAAGTGTCATAAACTTCTTTATAGTAAGTTAAATTTTCATTATTTTGAGTGCTGACAGACATATGTGCATCTAATAGGTCTAGAGAAATATTCTTTCAAAACTCAAACATTTTATTCCAACAACTAGAAATTAACAGTTTTTGAATTTATTTTTTCAAAAAACCACTACTCCTACAAAGATAAACGTCATAAAGTACTTTATAGTCTATTAAACTAGCTTTAATTTGAATGCTAATAGATATCCGTACAGGGGGAATAAAAAATGGCGGCTATTATAAAATGTTAAAACAAAATTAATTTTTCATTTAGAGCTCTATATCTCTAAAACTACCAACAGCAATAGAAAACCTAAGAGAACATCATTTAAAGTAGAGTAAATTTGCTACGATATGAGTTCTAATGAATATATTTATGTTCCATAGTTACCGATAAACGTTAGGATTAAAGATAAACGTTATAAACTATTTTATAGTAAATTCAACTAGCTTTAATTTGAATGCTGGTAGAGATCTCTACGTTCTATGGTTTTGGAAATGAAGTTTTTCATAAATCAAACTTATTGTCCGGACAACTATAAATCAATTTCTTTTAGGAAATATCATGAAAACTATTTTTCCTAGAAAGGTAAAGGTAATAAATTACTTTATAGCTCATTAAACTAGCTTTGATTTGAGTGCTAATAGAAATCTATACGTCATATACCTCTGAGATATAAATTTCTCAAAATAAATTAACTAACTACTAATCTTTCAGTAGATTTTTAAGAAATGTTCCTTTTTAAAAAGCTATATCTTGAAAACTATTGGACGTAAATAGCTCTATTAGGGCTAATATTTCAGAAAATTTACTCTTCTTTAAATAATGTTCTTTTAGATTTTTTAGTGTTGTTGATAATTTTTAAGATATAGAGCTCCGAATGAAAAATTAATGTTTTTTATGGTTTTGAAACAGACGCCATTTTTTATTCCCTCTATCTATACTTGGCCGACTCATCAGTTTTGACTAGTAATTATACATTGTTAAATTAAAGTAATCAAAAATTGGGCTGAGGTAACTGCCTTTTTTTTCTTCCTGGCTCTTGTACTAGTTCGCACCACTGGTCCTGGGAAAAATCACCTCCCTGTAAAACCGTTGTTCTAAAAACAGTGCTTTCTAACTAAGTATTGAACTCACGACCCTTCACGGGTCGTAGTGGTTAATTTTTAGTCAGTAAATTTGAATAAATTTTAAAAAAATTCTAAAAGCCAAAAGATTAATTTTAGACGGTATTATCGGATATTGATAAAAAAAGAAATAGGAATAAACATCAACAGAGGTACGCAGATGGGATAACAAGGAGATGTGTGACATCCGCCGAAGAAGACCTCAGGAGTTCGTAGAAGGCTGCCACCGCCCACAGAACGGAGACTACGCGAGTGGCATGACAAAGTTATTAACGGTCGTAAGATCTGTTATTCCGGACCAGCACGAGCCTTATTCTTCCCCTACAGCTCCGGAATAGCATATTACATTCATTTTTATTCCTTTAGAAGGCCATGACGTGATCTCGCTCCATCATGCCCAGGGCATCCCTTCACACGGCATGGAGATTAATAAAACGACATCCTATCTAATGAAAGGAGGAAATATTACTGACAGAATACACAGCGTGCTCCGTTACAAACCAATGAGTTGGACAACGAAGTGTTGTACTGTCTATTGAATATTAGAATACGAGAAGTTAGTGAAGGGAAAAAAAAGAAGAATAAATGAAAAATATCCAGATGGGGTCAAATTAAACTCAAATAAAAATTAAAAAAAAAAGTGAGATAAGAAAGCTAAAATTACATTAGTGTTTAAATTTTTAAAAGCAAATTGCCTTCTTTCTAAATTATAACTCCTCTTCAATTTTAATTTTTTTTTAAATGTATTATTTTTATTTTATTTATTATTAATTTTTTATAAAACTTTTAGCATGCCATAGGTGTTGATGACCAGAGGGTTTTATGCCTTTAAGCAACAATAAACAAACAAAAAAAATAAAATAATGAGGATTTCAGTAAAGTAGGTCAAACAATTGTTGTATGAAAAATCAAATCATAGTCTGAAACCTTTAAATACCATTTTTCAAAGAAATAAAAAAATTTTGAACTTAATTTATTTTTCATATTCGTATTTGAATGGTGATTAAATTATCTGCCAAAATAAAAAAAACATTGAATTCAGACTATTAGCAAAAATACAACCTATTGAATAAACATATAAAAAAAAAAAAAAAAAAACGTAATGTATTATATATGCTTTTACTGAGTCTTCTCCCTTTAATTGCCTTGTGGCGTTATAAGGTGTTAATATTAGTCCAGCTAAGGTGGTATAGTCTAGCTATTGCCTAAGGCTACGTCATGAAATTAATGGAACATGAAGGGAACGTTTTACTGATAAATTATAGCTTTAATAATAGGTAATGGCTTACATAGATTATTGAACCAATATTAATGAGAGATGAAACAATTTTTTGTTACAATCTCCGAACCACAAGAAATCAATTTATTTTAGCAAATATCCTGAAAACTGCTACGAATGTGTCAGGAACTACTTCATGGCACATAAAATTATCTTATGATTAATAATAGACATCTGTATCTCGAATGATTTCTGAAATGTATATTTCCCCAAAAAACTCACTAACTGATTTTGCAGGGCTTCATGAAAAAAACAAGATACAAACATTTTAGAAATAACAAAACAAATTTTATGAAAGGAATATGGTCCGGGTGCGGTCAAATAAACTCAAAT
Source organism: Halyomorpha halys (assembly GCF_000696795.3). Classification (NCBI taxonomy): domain Eukaryota; kingdom Metazoa; phylum Arthropoda; class Insecta; order Hemiptera; family Pentatomidae; genus Halyomorpha; species Halyomorpha halys. Next base: position 103,941 of record NW_027113632.1, on the reverse strand, counting down.
AGTAGAATTATACTATTTTATTGAGCCAACGTTTTGCCCCACGTTGCAGGGCTTCATCAGGGCTAAAAAATATACAAACACATAGTTACAAAAGGAAAACAAAAACATAAGTGTAAAATAACAGGGGTATAAAAT
>NW_027113632.1:102016-103416 GCF_000696795.3 Halyomorpha halys | reverse complement strand
AATAAATGGAAATATACATAATAGGGGGAGAAGAAATATTTAAAAAAAACAAAAAACAGATAGAAAAACAAAGGAAAAATAAAGTATAAAATAATGGAATACAATGTGTATAAGTAATTAAGAAACAAAATATATCAAATGAGCGGGGATACAGAAAAGTGTAAAATATAATAGAAAATTAATAATAAAGTAATTAATATAAGTACACTTAAGGAGATAACAAATGAATATAAATTAAAAGATAGAAACATGAATATAAATGAAACAGGAAGGATAGTGAATATAAAAATTAAAATAAATAAATAAAAAAACAAAACACGGTTAATCAACAATCTTCCAGTAAAACAAATTTTATGTTTATAAAGTATATAAAAAGGAATTAATAATAACATATAAGGTAGAATACATGTAAGTAGACTGGAAACAAGTTACTAATAAATATAACCAGGTGTGATAAAAGTTCTAAATATATATATAGACAAATAAATTGTTAGAATAGGTGAAGTTGATGGGATATTGAGAAAATTTATAAAAATAAACAATAATCGAAGGGGTAATCACCTGTCAGATTGGAACACTGACAATAATGGAATTTGTACTTAGAAGAATTTTTTCATTTAGCCCTGACAAAGTCCTGCAAAGTCGGCCAAAACGTTGGTTAACAATAAATAGTTTTCTTTTTACTATTTCGGTACCTTTATTGACCACCACCCGACTATCTTTCTACAAGAATTTAATTTATGGACAACTGTTGATTATCAAAAGACCTAAATAAGGTACGAGTTAAGATTATTATTTTATTTAGTACATGTTTGATAAGTGGTGTGCTCATTACACTACTTTCCCTTACTCCAACCTTTAGTGGAAATTAATCCTTACTCATTTTGAAACAGATATTAATAGAAGGCAATGTAGTCCAAGAATTCAAGAGGAGAAAAAAAGTCAGTTATTTCTTCCCAATTTTTGAGTGCTTAAATAAAAACTACGTATAATTACTTGTAAAAATTGATAAGTCTGCCAAGTACAGTTTGGAAAAATAAAAAATGGTGGCTGTTTCAGTATGTCAAAAAAAGTTATTTTTTCATTCGGAGCTCTATATCTTTAAAACTACCAACAATATAAAACCTTGTTAAGACTGAAGTCCAGACTGCTGCAGGACATTCTGTTATAGATTTTAATAAATATAAAATTAATTCATAGGCACACTACCTCTATTTTACTTTTTGGAAGATTATTGGTTGACCGTGTGTAAAGATGAAAGGAATATGGTCCGGGTGCGGTCAAAAAAAACAAAAAAAAAACTCAAATAGTAGAATATACTATTTATTGAGCTAACGTTTTGCCCCAAGTTGCAGGGCTTCGTCAGGGCTAAAAAAGATACAAACACATAGTTACAAAAG
>NW_027113632.1:97199-101191 GCF_000696795.3 Halyomorpha halys | reverse complement strand
TAACTATGTGTTTGTATCTTTTTTAGCCCTGACGAAGCCCTGCAACGTGGGGCGAAACGTTGGCTCAATTAATAGTATATTCTACTATTTGAGTTTTTTTTTGACCGCACCCGGACCATATTCCTTTCATATTTTACTTTTTATTATTACTCATTTTATTTATTCATTATTATTATTTTTATTTTTTTTTCTATTTTCTTCTCTCGTCCCTTTTTTAAATTAACTTGTTTCTTTTTACTATTAGAGAGCAACTGTTTGTTTTATTTAAGTGTACCAATATCATTATTTGTTATTAATTTTACTTTCCTCTTTTATTAAGAAGCATTATTCTTATCTATTCATTTTTTTTCTTTTAATAATAACATTGTATATAGTTAGGGGTGTCATATGAGACTATACCCCCCTCCATAATCAACTGTTACAAAAAATATATATAATATAACGGTTATATCAAACATGTAAGGCCCACCAGGCCGATCTGGTATAAAATAAAATATAGAAAAAAAATAAATAAAACCTTGTAAAACATGTTTTAAAGTAAAATAAATTTGCTAAAATATGAGCTCTAGTAGAGAGAGCTATTTATGTTCAATAGTACCTGAGATATAGTTTTTTAAAAAGCAACATTTCATAAAAATGTACTGAAAAATCAGTTAGTGAGTTTTTTGGGGAAATATACATCTCAGAAATCATTCGAGATACAGATGTCTATTATTAATCATAAGATAATTTTATGTGCCATAAAGTAGTTTCTGACACTTATATTCGTAGCAGTTTTCGGGATATTTGCTAAAATAAATTGATTTCTTGTGGTTCGGACATTGTAACAAAAAATTGTTTCAATAATCTATGTAAGCCATTACCTATTATTAAAGCTATAATTTATCAGTCATAATCCTTCATGTTCCAATTCCTGTTGCTCAAGGGTAGACATCTTGAAAAAGAAGAAATCGAAGAGTCTTAGTTTTCCTAGTTCCTAACTAGAATTTAATATGTTTGTACAATAGCTATTATTTTTGTTTAAGTTTTATTAGTAGAAAAGTTCAGTTCTGATTGCCTAGAAACCCACCCTAAGAATAAGAGTTTATAATATTATATATAATTAAAAATAAAAATTCTCATATTTATTTAATTCTTACTCTTTTTATTTGACCTTGTCATCTTCAAAACTATACCCTAGATATGAGAATAAGTTAAAATTAACAATATTCCTTTTATTTTATTTTAAAATAATTTTTGATTATTACTACATGTACAGATTACAAGTTTATAAGACTGAAAAAATATATTTGTTTAATTTAATTATTTTATTCCTTTAATGAGTTGAGGAATAAAACTATGTTGAAATATTTGGTTGAGGTTTATTCATTTCAAGTTTAACCATTGTAATATTAAGCTATGAAAAACATTATTTGGCTTTTTACCAAACAAATAATAGATTTTTTCATAAAAATTTTTTTGAGGTTAATAACTTCCAGTTGAATGAAATTTATATTAAATTATAATTTTAATTTACAGAATTTTGTTAAATTCTGGGCACAGACATTAATTTTGGACACCTCAGTCTGAAAGACTGTGGTGTGCCTTCACATAAAATTTGCTTATTGTATATATTTAGTAAAGTTGTAAATATCTATTAATAAATTAAATAAAAAAAAAAAAACTATCTGGATTTTCTCTTTAGGAAGTCTGGTGAGTCAATTCATAAAAAAATTTTTGAGGTTAATAACTTCCAGTTGAATGAAATTTATATTAAATTATCATAATATGGTACAACGTTTCGGGGCCACTATCCCATATTCATGTACTCATTTCTCATATAAGAAATCATGTCACAATTTACACAGCTCTCTTTTTTACTATAACTTATTTGAGCATCTTTACTGCTCCTTAGCACAGCCATTACTCCTTGGAGTAGAAAAGAGAGAACAGTGCAAAGTGTGACATGATTTCCTATATGAAATTATGAGGTTTAAAGTACATGAATATGGGAGAGTGATCCCGAAATGTTGTACCATATTAAGATAATTTAATATAAATTTCATTCTACTGGAAGTAATTAAACTCAAAAAAATTTTTATGAAATGACTCACCAGACTTCCTAAAGAGAAAATCCAGATAGTTTTTTTTTATTTTTATTTAATTTATTAATTGATATTTACAACTTTACTAAATATATACAATAAGCAAATTTTATGTGAAGGCACACCAGTCTTTCAGACTGAGGTGTCCAAAATTAATGTCTGTGCCCAGAATTTAATAAAATATGGTACGAGGGATAGGTTTATCACGATTTTTACTGATAGTCAGGCAGCCATCCATACACTAGGTAGTTATGTAGCCCACTAATAATTGGTAGAAGAGTGTAAGATTCACTTGAACTCTCTCTCCGTAGCCAACAAAGTGCGGGTTGAATGAGTGCCTGGTCACAAAGGCAATGAGAGAGTAGACTACTGCGTTAAGAAAGGATCTGAGTCTTTTACACCATATGCGGCATAGTCTCAGTCATGCGAAGAGGCATATCAAAACAATGACTGAGGACAATTTTGGAGGAACACCTGAAGATTAGAGTATTAAGAGTCGAAGATGTTCCTAAAGGGCTCCTGCCCAAAAAGAAGTAACACACTTCTTAGTATGGACAGGAGGACTTTAATATGGGTGACAGGACTATATACAGGACACTGTCAGTTGAATAAGCATTTCCATAAAATGTGACTGACAGAGTCACCAATCTGTAGGTTCTGCAGAAAGGATGATGAAACTATGTGCATCGTATGCAGATGTGATGCACTGGCCAGGATACAATTCCTTAACTTTGGGAAAGATCGTATCTTACATTCCAAACTTTGCGAGATGGTTGAATGGTATATAATATCCAGATTGGCAAAGGCATCTGGCCTGCTTTGAGCAGAGGAGGCTCTGCGTACATAGTTCCTCCGTGGCCGTTGAGCACTTTTGCCAGAAAAAAAAATGTGATAAGAGAAATAATAGATTTGAAACTTAAAACAAAAGTTTAATAAAAATATTTTAGATGCCTCATTTATAATTAAAATTTAGATTCACTAGACTTAGAATGATAATAGTTAATTAAATGCCATAATTTACAACTGGTAATTTTAATATATGTGGTATTTTTCATTAGTATCTAGAAGAGCGAGTAGATTTTAGTAACTTGTATAAAATTGAACATGACGACTATACAGATTAATTTTTTTTTTTAAATTGAAATGATTTCCAAATATCTATCTATTCACTTTTGATGACAAAAGTACTGGTTATATTTTTTTAGACATTATTATTCATTGCCATAAACACTTTACAGATTGCCCCAAGACTAAATATTTATGTTTAGTTTGATATAAATAAATATATTTAGTTAAAATTAAACATGAATTATTAAACACATTGGACTAATGGTTGAAGAATTAATAGCTTAACACATTTTTTTTTTCAGTTTATTGCGATAAATAACAATAAACAATAAATAACTAAATGGTAATAATATACAATAAAAATATATGATAATACATAATAAAAACTAGTAAATAAGATATCTTGTATCTCTCATTAATAATAGATTCTAATTTATTTTTTAAAATATGGGTAAAAGTTCAAAAGGCTGTCCTTAGCTTATAATAGTCCGAATTTAATAATTTTTTTTTTTTTTTTATTTTGGCAGATAATTTAATTACGATTAAAATACAAATTTGATAAATAAATCCAGTTCAAAAATTTCGAACTTATAATTTCTTCGAGAAATGATATTCAAAGGTTTCAGATAATGCTGAAAACAAATATGATATGCATTTCCCTAAAAAAATAAATAAATAAATTTCTTAGCCTACTTTACTTGAAGCCCTCCTGAGGTTTTATAATTTGGAAGTTTGAAAAAATAGTCTATAAACTCATCCAGTATTTCTGTCAAAAGTCTATTGTGGATAAAGATTCCCTTTTATATAAACTATTCCCATTCCCCATATATTTATATTTGT
>NW_027113632.1:74712-97081 GCF_000696795.3 Halyomorpha halys | reverse complement strand
GAGAAAGATATAGATTTCATACAGTCTGGAATTGTTCATAAAAAAAGAAATACAAGCTCAAAATTAAAATAAAATATATTTATAGTACAAATTTCATATTGGTTGGTTTATTTTACAAAAACAAAGTTCCCTTGTCAATATGACATATATATATTTAATCTGACAAATCTTTTATAGATTTAACTATGATACTATACTTATAAGCCAATAATAATAACAATATCCATATTAAAAAGTGATATTGTATATTACAGCTTACATTATAGGTGGAATAATAACTGAATATATCACATTTCACAGAAACTAAAGTTCGTAAACTTTCACGATGATTTTTTTTTCAAATCCTTTATAAACTGAGCCACTTTTAATTTCCTTTCACTCTGTAATATGGCATCTTTTTTCTGTTTATGTTTTTTTGTTGTCTCCGTTGACTTTTTTAATCGTTTGGATAGGGGGTTAATATATTCTGGATCGTCAGAGGTTTCTCCCGAATGTGATTCCGTCTTGTACGATCCTTGAGTCGATGTTTGTTTAGGAGAGGAAGATTCTTCTTCTTCGTCAGAACTTTCCTCAACGGGTAAAGCACTCGGAACTTCCAATCCTTTACTCTCCTTTGGTTTCTTGATTGAAAAGTTGACCGGTAGAGGTCTTTTCTTGAAAGTTTTGGTTTCATGGTCTTCTGTGCTTTGTTGAATTTTTTCTTCAGCAGCTTTTTGCTTCTGAAGTTTTTGAAGTAGCTCTTCGTTGTATATTTTTTGTTTCTTCATCAAAGAACTTCTATAAAAAGCATAATATTTATGTGTTGTACGAATGAAATTGAATCTTTCATCATCTTTCCTCATAATTGCCCTTTCAAATGCTGGCCCATTGCGTATCACATAAGCTATCATTTTTTCAATGACTTTCTGAACTAGCGGTGGAGGCTCGTTCGAAGGCTGTGCGGATTTATCAGCAGATGGCACTGTTGTAGGTGGAGGGGGTGCATTTTTAGGATTCAATGTAGTTACTAAACTCGGATGCAGATAGTGTCCATCAGAATCATCTTCGGTACTGACATCGACAGGATTCTCATCAAAAATATGTTCCTGTGAAGTAGGAACATAGCTACCCGATTTGATTAATGAAAGAACATGTTTGTAAAATTCATGCAAGGGGTCATTATGTGAAAGAAAATCAAAGTTCTTGTTTCCTTGTTGTTTCAATTTCATAAGTATTTCCATTTGAGAACCTTGCTGGGCGATGAACAAAGCGGTCCTTTCAATTATAGCACTGTGCTTCATTGTTTCGGGCACTTTCAAGTCCGGTGGTAAAACCATGCCAGGAGGAGGTTCAAAGGGTTTGCTCGGAACTTCTGGCTGATCAGCACTATCAACTGACATCTGAGCATCGTAATCATAAGCTATCTGACCGTAGTCCTGTTGCTGCCTCTTTACCTGTTCTTCTTTGTAAGTGATTTCCTCGACTTCATTCATAAACAACGATCTGTAACGTTCACTATCACAACGTTCCTCGATTTCTATTTCTTCTGGGCTCAAGTGATCCCAACTCCCGGGTTGTGATTCGTGGGAAGCCAAATCATAGAGTGCGCCTCTTCCATCATATCTATCGATTTTGAGAGATTCATCTCCCATCCAAGGGATCAAATGAGTTTCATTATCGATGAGAAGAGCTCTCTCATCATCTCGAAATAATTTACAAGCGTAGCCGAAAACCAGCAATTCGGTCTTTTCTTCATTCTCGTCCCCTCCTTTTTTAGCCATTTTTAATTAAGGTGAAAGTTGGCAGATGAATAATATTAGCCTATAAGTCCTGAAACAATAATTGAACTGTTTTTAATAAAAATAGAAGGAAAGAGGCCACAATATTCAATAATATATATATATAAAATAATAATAACACAAATATAATAGAACCTTGATTAATAGGCTCACAGGATTACAATAGAGGTAAAAAGAAATTAATAAATAAATCAAGTTCTGAAAAAACACTAAATTCTATAAAATAAAACAAAGTTACATAATTTTGTTTCTACGATTATAACTTTAAAGCAGTGGTTCCCAAACTTTTAGCAAAAAGGGTAAGATCTATAAAGTTCAAAATTGTTGTCATATCTTGAAATATTGTTTTACTTAGATTTATTTTATTTTACTGTACAGATCTCACCCTTCTTACTGAGATTACATGTATATCTCAAAATAACTATTTTTTAAGCTGTTATACTGTTACATATTACAATTGGGACAGCGATGTGAGAATAATTAATATTAAAATTAAGAAAGAGGAATGAACAACAAAATAACATACGAAACAGAAAAATATTTAATTTTTATGGCTTTTCCTCTTTATTAATTTTATTATAGGAAGTTAGTCCGGGTGGTGGTCAATAAAGGTATAATAGTAGAAGAAAACTATTTATTGTTAACCAATGTTTTGCTCCACTTTGGAGAGCTTAATGAAAAAACAAGGTACAAACATTATAGAATTGACAGAACATTAAAAAAAAAAATATTTCACAACAATTTTTATGTTTATGAAGAAACTATCTTTTATCTTTTACACCTACCTCTTTACCATATTTATAACTATTTCTAATGAGTATTCTACAATTTATTAGTCTAGTTCTGTATTTAGAACTTTTATCACACCTGGTTATATTTATTAGTAACTTGTTTCCAGTCCCCCTACGTGTATACTTACTTATATTGTTATTATTATTTCTCTTTTATATATTTTATAAAAATAAAAATTGTTTTGAAATGTTTTTTTTCAATTCACCATTCTCAAAGTGGAGTGAAATGTTAGTCAACAATAAATAGTTTTCTTCTACTATTTTGATCCCTTTATCGACCACCACCCGGACCATCTTCTTACAATCGACTTCATACGGTCAACTATCTTCTTCCAATTTCTTAATTTTAATATTAGTTATTCTCGTGTAGCCTTTATCTTCTTATAATACTTCCACTATACATTTTCTTTCAACATTATTTATGTACCTATATTGCCTCTAATTATCCAATTATTCTCTAATCCATTTTATTCATCATAGTTGTTATTTTGTTTTATGTTCTTAGCCCTCATGAAGGATTGAAATTCTGGCGTTGGCACTAATAAATAAATTTTTACTTATTTGTGTTCTTCATTGACCACACCTCCAACCAACTTCTCATATATATATTATAAGGTAGTGGTTTCTAATTCACAAGATTCAGTTCAATTTAATTTTTTTCTTTTCTCTTTTGTCAGCACAAGTAACCTTGATTTATGCCCAAAAACTGACACCTATCGTGTCACAAATCAAATCAACTTATACCAGCCAATCCAAATAACCCATCCACACACTTGCGCATGAGGGAATTTGTCATAGTTTGGAAAACTTGTAGCAGCATCTTTATGCTATATGTAATAGAAATGTAAAAATAATTAAAAAATGAGAAAATATTATTAATAAAAAAAAAAAAAAACTTACTTTGTTTTTTGATTAAGTATATATTGACCGGAGTTGAAAAATTAGCTTCTATGACCATCGGATAGTTAGATTTGTCCTGCTCTATTTCTAACCCCTTTGATTCTAAATCAAATAAATTTAAAAATAAATATTAGTGATTTTCATAAATAACATAAATTGATAGAAACATAACTAATCTAACTTATTCTACTAAGAGATAATTAAAACCATCCAATTAGAAGAAATTATTGAATCAAAAGTTTAATATACCTGTGTAAATATAATTAATTTTTTTTAATATACTTCAATTTATGGTAGGAAAGATAGATAATCTTACAGGTTATAATTCTATTCTAGCTAGAGTGATAAAGTTGAGATTTATTCCGTGAGTATACCACAAAATAGAAGTCAGCCCAGTTAAACCAGATTCAAGCTTGTATTACATCTAATGAAAGAATGCTAAGAATGCGGGCGAACACTAAATCAATGTACGATCAATGTTCAATTGTGCCATTATCTGACACACGCTTCCACAATACAATCCATACTACAATTTACTACTAGCCAGATTGGTCCTTCCCCATTCTTTGTGAGCCCCCTCTCTCCCCCCCCTCCCACCACTAATGTATATATGTGTATATATAACTTTATGTTAAGTCAATTGTATATTGTATGTTTTTTAAAAATAAATAAATTAGGAGGTAAGAAAAATAAAATAAGGCTCAACATGCTCACCCATCCAGGACCTCTAAAAACATAAAATGTGATAATTTAAAAAAAAAAGTTTAAATGGTACTTAGATTAAAAAACTTTACATGAAATCAAATCTTATGCATCATGCTATTAATAGTTTGGATATAATAGAGATTAGCTTTTGAACATTCGGAGTTATAGAGGCAATATTTAAAATACAGGGTTTTAAAATTTCAGATAACATTCGAATTACATATTAATACAGTAGTCAAACTTGAAATTTTTGTTGCTAAATCTAAATATAACCAAAGCAAAAGAGGAGTACGCCAAAGATACATTGCCGTAAGTTTCGGAAAAATTCGAGTAATAGAAGTAAACTTCTACTAGATCATTAAAAAAATCTTTTAGCATAAATTAATTTTTTATTAAGTTTTCATTTCATTTTAATTCTTATTTAATTCTCAAATAAACTCATGTTGATTTCCACTTTTAATCGATTTCGCAATATTGCTTGATATAAGTGATTTTTTTTTTTCAAAGAAACCTCTACTTGTTATTCGTAAATATTTTAAAGATAAGCTTGAGCCCAACTATGAGGCAGGGCTAGTAAGGAAGAATTCCCTTTTATTTTTGGTGTTATGATCTCTCGTTGAAGGATTGTAACCCTGTCTCCATACATAGTCCAAAACCCATAAATGTACGTTTTTTAAGAGACTTACTTGGAATCCACACACAAGACTGAAACGACAAGAAACTGCTCGTAGATTCCGATTGCTACAACACTTACTTGACAAACGCTCTAAGCTTCCCATTCACTACAAAAAATTAGTATACACTACAATAATCAGACCAATTCGGACATATGGAATTGAGCTCTGGGGCTCCACGGAACCATCAAATTCTTCCCGCATCCAAAATCCTACGTAAAATCCTTGATGCTCCTTATTACGTCACAAATAAACTCATTCACAAAGACCTTAACATCCCATTCGTTGCAGATTTAACCCAAAACAGATATGCGTCTTTTCATTCCAAACTCCTTAACCATCCTAACCCATTAATTCTTAATCTTTCATCCTTAACAATCCCTGATAATCCTCCAAGGCGTCTGAAAAAAAGATGGCCACGGGACCTTCTAATTTAAATTAATGTTTGAAGTACCACCAATGGGTGGTTCCTTCCCAAGATTTTCAAGTGTATATGAAACATACTACATATTTACCTATTGTATTATTTTGTACAGTTGTAAATTACATTAAATAAATAATTTTAAAAAAAATGTACTATAAAGTAATTTATAACACTTTTAATCGCAGGGGTAGTAGTTTCATAATAAAAATAACTAATATAAATTGGTAGGACAAAATTTCATAAGAAAAATTCATATTCATAAAGGAATATCATAAAAACTACTACTCCTACGAAGATAGGTGTCATAAAGCACAATGCACAAAAGCATTTTATTCATGTAACTGAATTTTGGGAACAACAGCCTCTAAGAAGAGCCTAGATCAGGTCTCTCTTCCGAGGTGAATGATTCTCAACTACCTGAGTCAGCTTAAGGTCAATGACTCATATTACTTCAAGTAATCATTGCAAAGTTTTCAGGTTTAATACAGACTAACATATTTAATTTTTGATACTTGTGATTTGTAAAACAAAATTAATTTTTTAATGTTTCAAACCAAGAATATTTTTAAAGAAATAAACTCTAAACTTGTTCTTCTTTTCTTTTTCCACATGTGGGTGACATTGGTTTATTCCGTTCAGACAAAAATTAGTTAACTATATTCTATGAAATCTCTGCAGGACAGTTTCCCCAATCTCTTTGTTAATGCTATTATTTATTAATGAGGTGTAGATAGTTAACCGTAGATTAATGATTGGAGAAGTTTGTCGGGGGGTGCAGTCAGCAAAGAACAACATAAATAAACAAAACCATATTTATTTATTTTATGCCGACGTTTCGACGTGAGTTTCAGGTCATCCTCAGGGGTTGTGGCGTAGAAGGTAGGCTTGCAACTGCGAAAGGTTTTAGGTAATATTCAGCTTCGTAAAGGTCCTAATAAACTAGGTTATATGGGAATTTTGCAGCCTTTTTCTGATGGTATCAAGTTATTTTTTAAGGAGCAAACTTATCCTTATAAATCTAATTACTTAATTTATTATTTATCCCCTATTTTTTTATTATTTTTATCTTTTTGCTTATGGCTATTATTTCCTTTTATCTTAAATATTTATAATTTTAATTATGGTATTTTGTTTTTTATAGTTTGTACAGGTATAGGGGTTTACGGGATTATACTTTCTGGGTGATCTAATTCTAAAGCTTCCAGTTGCAAGCCTACCTTCTACGCCACAACCCTGATGAAGAACTGAAACTCAGGTCGAAATGTCGGCATAAAATAAATAAATATGGTTTTGTTTATTTATGTTTTTCTTTGCTGACCGCACCCCCCGACAAACTTCTCCAAACTATTATTTATTAAGTTAAATATACATGATTTACTAATATACTATACCATAACTATATCTGTTATACATTTTTGTTTATATTATATATAACCGTATAACTTTAAATATAAGAAGATTGTCAGGGTTGCAGTCAAAAAAGAACAAATAATTTTTAACTATTTAATGTCCGACGTTTCGCCCCACTTAGCAGGGCTATGTAAAGTAATACGTTAAACAGCCCTGATGAAGCCCTGCAAAGTGGGGCGAAACATCGGACATTAAATAGTTAAAAATTATTTGTTCTTTTTTTACCGCAACCCTGACCATTATCTTATATTTTTAATGAGGTGTAGATAGTTGACCGTAGATTAATGATTGGAGAAGTATGTCGGGGGGGGGGGGGGTGCGGTCAGCAAAGAACAACATAAATAAACAAAACCATATTTATTTATTTTATGCCTCGTTTCGACCTGAATTTCAGGTCTTCACCAGGGCTATTAGAACAAAAGAGATAACAGGCATAAAATAAATAAATATGGTTTTGTTTATTTATGTTGTTCTTTGCTGACCGCATCCCCCGACAAACTTCTCCAATTCTTATATTTTTTTTATAGATTTCAAATATTTATGGATTCAACATATTTTTGCATAGCATTTACATTTTAATATCCTATCATAAATATTATGTTTGTATCTAGATCTTCGAACAATATTTCTCGTGCCGGGTTTTTATATATATATGTTTAAGGGTCTCATTACTGCTACAATTTTTGGATTGAAAAATTTCAGTCACTCCTATTTTGAGCAGTTAGTTATTGCAAATTCTATGATTCGTTCTAATTCTAATGTAAGTTTTTATGATTATTATTATTTTCAAAATATATATTTTTTTTTTCTATTCATTTCTTTTGTTAAACTTTACTTATATTTTGCCTCTTTATCTATTATTATGGTTACGTATATTTTCTTTCTCTCAATTTTATTTTTCTTTCCATAATTTTAATTTTTAAATTATTAATAACTAATATTTTCATATTTCTTTGCATTATATAACTTCATTTTTATTTTATTTCCTTAATTATGTTGTATTACCTACTTATTCAATTACCTACGTATACATTTTATTTTCCACTTCTCTCATCATTTTTTTTTATTAATTCCATTCTGTAAAATTATTTACTTTATGTCATTCTGTTTATATTTTCTATATTCATTGGTTGTTATCTTGTTCTAAGCCTAAACGTTGGCACGATTAAATAAGTTACTTCAACTTATTTGTGTTTTATTTTGACCGCACCCCAACCATCTTCTCCTCATTTAAGTTTTTATGATTTCATTCTCTGTTTTCTTATGAGGACCACGGTTTTCGAATGATATGCAGAAATATATTTTTATAAAATACCCAGTGGGGTTTTCCCAATATTGTTTTTGCCAGTTTTCTATCTGATCCAATTTATTCATTCTATAATAATCAGTGTAAGGCAACTTATTGCCTACCGGCAGACTTGTTGTAACGGCTAATTTAGCTATTTTATCAACTGCCTCATTATCTGGAATCCCTGTGTGGCCCTTATTCCACTTTTAATCCACATGTGATATGATCAATTTGGAAAACAATATATTTTTTTTTTTAATGTTTCAAAGAAAGTAATATTTTTAACTAAATAAAACTCTAAACTTGTTTTTCTTTTGATCTCTATAGCAGGCACAAGTTGGCCCTCGATATGGGATGGAAAAATACAAATTTATAATTTTTTAAAAAATTAAATCACCTTTTCAACACAAATAAAAAAAAAAATATTTAATTGACTTATGTAAGAATAATTTAGGGTTGGGTTTTTCTTACTGATTGTGCTGATGAAAGTATCGACAGTTTCTTGATTCCTAACTGTACAAGCTATCACAGCGAGCTTAGCAGAGTCGTCTAACAGTTTCTCCAGAATCGATGACAGAGACAAAATTAAACTTTTGTCATATACAATATCTGTAATGTATAAAAACATCTAAATAAATTTCAGAGGTGTTTATTTAAATCAAATATTAGGGAATTTATAACGTTATACTAAATAATACTGCAAGGACTCCTGAAAAACATTTTGTGACAACAAACACTACTTGATTAAGCTTAAGGTGTCTAAAAAAAACAACATAAAATTCAACAACGGAAACCTTAAATAGAAAACTTATTAACTTTCTAAGATTGGAATTCAGATTCATGAATTTCAGGAACTGTGGAGAAGGATAATTTCTGTTCACTTTTTGTAAAAATAGAAATTTCAGTGATATTTTGTGAGAAATGAAGATTAGTATCAAATGGTTATGGTTATATTTTAGATAATTTCCGTTTCACTTCTAGCGACCTTGCTACTATCTGTTGGAGACAGCTTAAGCTGCCTTTTGATTGTTAGGAACTGACATGACGCTATCTAGCTACCACAATAAGAACTACTACAGTCATAAGGGGTATTCATGATATTGTGTTAAATCTAAAATGCTTTACCATGTTAAATGTGATAATTATAGCATTGTGAGCAGCCCTGTTTAAAGTCATGTTAAATGGTAAATGCATAAGAGCTCCTAGCAGATTTTCTGAGCAACTTGTTTTACTAAACAAGGTTACTACCTTTCCTTCCAAAACTTCATGTTAATGTTTACTTCTAAGTTTTGATTACAGTAATTTATTACAACATGCCTAAAGTAAGTGAAAAGTAGAAGTGTAAAAATTTGGCTACTGATTGTCTTTTTTAAAAAGTCCAAAACACAAGACGAAAGAAAAAAAAAACACAAACTATGAATAGGTAACCTAACACGACAACAAATAAAACGGTAACAAGCTCAGCTGGTCTGCTTCGTGACGTCATTCTTCATATAACAGACCTAGTAACAGACTCTCAGCCATGTTACATGTTATATCGTTTTAGGATGGTAAAAGAAGGAAAAATTTCTCCATTTAACATAACTTTTTCCATTTAATACGCTTTAACATGTTAAACTAAAGATCATGAATACCCCTATTGTATGTTGAAATGTTAATTTCTTATAAATACTTTGATTGTGCCAATTAATAACCATGTTATATATTGTAATATTCCTAAATGAACTATTTGAATCAATAAAGATTAAAATAGAATCTTTTGACTTGCTGAAACCTAACGTCTTATACCTAGCATCTCTTGATGCCATTAATAGCCCATAGAGTTGACTAAGCATAAAATTTGTAAGCCTAATTGTGAATATCTCCTTCAAGGAATTCTTCTCCTTAAGAGGCAATGAGTAATGACACAAGTAATGTATCAGTACATTTCAGTGCTATTTCAGGAAATGTATATTTGACTTTCATTTCTCTCTGCCTTCTCTGGATACCTCCTCCTTTCTGTATCTTTTCTTCCTGTCGTAAGGACCTACAGCTAGTTCCTTTAGGAATTACCACCCCCTTCATGATTGTAGACTATTTCTCTACGTATTGAAGCTTCTGTCCTACAAGGATTTATGGTTAGTTCCCATAAAACTCATTTTGTCAATTTATCTTCTAACCAGCAACCTAACCTATGTGAACACGCATTGTCAATGCTTTCAGATACAGAGTACCTCTCATCTTCAATTGGAGTCAGAACTATTGTTGGGCAAAAATTAGCTATTGTTGAAACTAATAGCTAAAGTTGCCATGGATACGACCCTTATTCATGAATGAACCATTAATAAATAAATATTGTATCCATGACAATAGTTTAAACTAATAGCTAATTTTTTCCCAAAAATGGTCAGAACTAATTAATCATCAACAAATTTTTTTTTCAGTTATTTTTGGGGGAATGAATGATTTATGTCCACAATTTTTAATAGTTGAAAAGAAATTTTTTGTAATGATCAAATTGTGAAATTATGTTATGTAATTCAAAATAAAATATTAAAGGAAGATTGCTAATTGACCATGTGTATCAATAAATGGAATATGGTCCGGGTGCGGTCAAATTAAACTCAAATAGTAAATTGGTGTACTATTTTTATTTGAGCCGTTTCACCCCAAGTTGCAGGGCTAAAAAAGATACAAACACTTAACATAAGTACAAAAAAAAAAAGTGGAAAATAACAAGGGTATACAATGAAACGTAAAAATTAAAGGTTATAAACAATAAATGAAAACGTTAATAGTTACAGATAAAGAAAAGAAATATTAAAGAAAGTAAAAATTAAGAGATGAAAAGGGATAAGAATAAAATCAAATGAAAATGAACGAGACAGAATTCATACCTGTTTTGACAGAACTAAAAGTCAAGTGTGAACCGTTTGTATTGGGAGGAGTGGGGATGGCAGTTAAGGACGTCACATTGGAAAATTATTTTAAAGTAAACAGTGTAAAAAATATTAAAATTAGGTAAACAATAAATGATAATGTACATAATAGAGGGGAGAAGAAATATTTTAAAAATTATAAAATAAAAAAAAATTAAAATTTACATGGATAGAAAAACAAAGAAGAAATAAAGTTAAAATAATGAGATACAATAAATGTAAGTGATTAAGAAAGACAATATACAGAATGACGTGTTTACAATATGACGAATATGTGTTTTTTTAAAGCCCCGCAATGTGGGGCTCAAATAAAAATAGTACATCAATTTACTATTTGAGTTTAATTTGATCGCACCCGCACCAAATTCCATATAATATATTAAACTTCAATTTTTTCCGTTTTTTTTTTTTTTTGTGACTAAAATCATTCTTCTTATGGACTCTTCATTTGTTTCAATAAAAAATAAACTTTGAAAAACTTTTATTTAACAAGATTATTTTAGAACAAATACAATGAATGTAATACACCAGAGAAAAGACTGGACATTCAAACTAACAATAAAATAAAAAATGTCAACACCAACAGAATAAAATTAAGACAGAATATCTTAATAATAGAAAAGTAAACAGAACTGATTGCCATTACGTTTCAAGTTCTAGTACATGCCTCTTAAACTAATACTAATAAAACTATATAAACATAATCATTTTGATAGAAATCCTAATTATTTAACAATTAAAATACTGAATAGTAATAAAATATAATATATTGAACTTTTTAAAGAAGTAATGGTTATTTTTTACTTTCACAAAAAAAAATGAATAACCACATATAAAAAAAAGTGATAGACCAGTTATATTGAAACTAATCAAGAAGATTAATGATAAATCTGATTTAAAATCATATATAATTAAATTTTCAAATTTAATAATAAAACTAAATCATCACTAAAGCTTTGATATTTCATAACTCCGGAAAATCTTTATACCATTTTAAAATAATAAAAATGAATGATTCATCCTAGAGACATCTGGAAAACATTGTTGAAGTCTGATAAAATTATATAAGATCTCTATAGAATGAAGTATATTCTCTTAAATTATTTAAATTGTATTGTTGATTATTTCGGATTTATGAAGTATTTCAGCTTAAATCCCAAAAAAAAAGACTTCAAATTATATAAACATAAAGGAACTTAAAAAAACAGACAATTTAACTTAAGTATATTTTCATTTGAGTCCTAATTGCTTTTCATTTTCGATAAGCCAATTTCGATACATTGTTAAAGGAATATCATCAGGTCTTACATCACGCCATTCATTAATACAAAATATTCTGTATGAATCGTTCCCGTATTTTCCGATTCCGAACAATTCGATGGGATATTTCCAATTTGTCTCCAAATATTCATGAGAGAACCTCAATATCGCTTCTGTTCTCGTATTTCCCAGACCAAGAGGGGCGAGGAAAGCTAGAATCTCATCGTAGTCTGCATCGATGACACTTTCTGGTGTCGACCACTTGGTGAGAAATTTATGAACTTGAGGAATAGCTTTAGAGGCAGCCGTCTTAGTGAGAAATATTGTTGCTATTAATAGCTGCCAGGGATCAGAATACAAATCCTCCTGAATTAGACAATAAGGAGAACGAGGCGGTATCCATTTTTCTTTATGCTTTGTCTCAATATTAAAATATTTACTTTCAACGGGTTCAGTTTTACTTTTAGGTGTTTTATAAAGTCTACCTGGTCTCCTTCTGCTATTTGTAGGAATAAGAGATTTTTTCCTTCTTAACTGTTCCATTTTACGATTATCGATTTAATTATTTAAGTTTTAAGATCCAAATAATAATTAGACACTAACCTGCACCGATAATTAGATCAGCTTCTTTAAAGTTCTCTAAATTCGTATTCAATGTCTCTTCCCAGTTGAACTCGACGACATCGACAACAGTCTTATCCGCCAAACGAGGCCAGTCTTTTCCAGATATGTTAATGTTGAGATTATGTTTAAGCTGGTCGAGAACCAATGGGTGACAATCAGTGAATATGTATTTCTTCGGCAGTAGTTTAGCGTTTAAAATAACGAGACCTGTCAGTCCGGATCCACAGCCAAGTTCGATAACTGTTTTATTTTTAAACAGCTCAAGCTGAGAAAAACTCCAATTAGCCAAGGATTTTCCTGCCTAAAATGAAAACATGCCAATTATTCACAAAATATATCATAAATAATGTTTAAAATAAAATTATGTTATTAAAATTTGCATAAATGAAAAAATAGAAAAAAATTAATTATTTGAAGATCATTGGATTGACCATGTCTAATATATAAAAGGTAGGATAGTCTGTGTGCAGTCAAAAAGCAGAGTTGGGCAACTATGAACAGCTAAAATTGCCATGGATACGATATTTATTTATCAATGGTTCATTCATGAATAAGGGTCGTATCCATGGCAACTTTAGCTAACAATAAGGGTCGTATCCATGGCAATTTTAGCTAACAATAAGGGTCGTATCCATGGCAACTTTAGCTATAGATAATTTTTGCCTATCTCTATCAAAAAGTAGCTTAAATAGTAATAAAGCTACTTATTATGGGCCAATGTTTCACCCTGCTATGCAGGTTTTATAAGGGTTAAAAAAAAATACAAACAACTCTTATACTATTAACGTATTTTTAGTTTTTTGTATTTTTACTTATTTTTTTATTAGACTGACGAAGATCTGAAAAGTGGGGTGAAACACCAGGTCATAATAAATATTTTTGTTTACTATTTGAGTTATATTTTGACTGCAAACAAACCATCTTTCTTTTATAAAAAAAAAAAAATAAATAAAAAATAGATTGATGTTTTATATAAATATTTTTTAATGTTGTCACATGGCAAAAGAGAGCACAGTAAGCACAATGGATGTAAAATAAAGTTTAAAACTTTTCTTTATACAAAAAATTATTGAGTTTTAAAATTCGTTAAATTACAATATGTGATATGGCAGAAAACATGGCACACATAATCCTACTTTTTACTCTTTATACATGACGGAATTGCAAAAAATCAATAAGAAACAATATACACATTTACTTATTTATCATTCTGGTTTAATGTACACAGATATAGTGTATCTAAGATGAGTTTGCCAGTAGGGAGGGAACTCAGGCACCCCCACCACAGCTCCTTTTCCTCTCCACACCTTGACAAACCCCTCCTACCGGGAACAAACCAAGAGGCAGTCCGGAACTTGGTAACGCCCAACCAGTTTGAGACTAGATAGGTACTTGGAACACATTAATCCCCCCATATTCTCAGTCTTCTAAGTTACGGATACAGAAGATTACTCATTTCTTTATGTTATCCTTTACCTTTTGTAGACAAATATATTGATAAATCTGTTCTAACTTGCTATTTAAGAATGCAGTATATTCCAAAAGACTTTTTTGAGATTTGATAATCATTATTTTAAAAAAAAAATGCCTCTTTTTAAGTTTAAATTTATGGCGAAATAGTGCAACAATTTTCTCAATTTTAATGTTTTAAAATTCAGTATATTTGATCTCAGAATGAGATTAACTTATGATAAATGCAGTCATTTATGGCTTTTCATTCAACAGAGGAAACATCGATTGGACCATTCAAATATGTTCATAATTTTTTCTTTGGTTTGAAAGTGTATAGTTTTCCCTCTATCCAGTTTACTTGACATGGTAAACTTACAATTTTGTGATATTAATGAAAAATAGTTTTGAAAAACTGATATAAAGAATTTCAATCTGTCAATAGAAAAGTAGGTTGAGGAAAATTAGTCAGTCAATTGAGTAAGTCTGTTTCAAAAACCACTTTTGTCTATCTTGGGCCCTGTTTCATAATGAAAGCTAATAGTATTAGTTCAAAATACAAGTATAGAAATAACGTTGAAATTACATTAATACTTGTTTTTTTCCATAATAGGGAGGACTATTAGTGGTATTACAGGAGTTAAAAAGTACTAAAGTACAAGTTACTATTGTACAAGTCAGTGTAATTGTATTAAGTTAAATTGACAAGACTAATAGTATTAGTTTGTACTTTATTATGAAACAGGGCCCAGAACTTTACAGAGCAGTTAGGAGTGGTTATTGGAACAGACTTAGTGGAGAGAAGAATGGGGGGTATAGGTAGGTGGTTTGAACATTAGCCACTGGGCATCTCGTCCCTCCCTTTACCCACAGGCAAACTCATCTTAGATGCAGAAGCTTATATAATATCCAGATGACTTGTAAGCCAGTTCCAAAAAATTATTTTTAAAACAAAAATTAAAGGTAGAATAAATGAAATGAAAATAAATCATGTTATACAGAGTCAGCAATAAAAGACTTCTTCGTAGATGTGTTGATAGTTGAGCGTGGATTCTGTATCAGAAGATGATTTTGGGTACAGTCAGAGAAGATCACAAATAAGTAAAAAGTTAATTATTAGTGCCACTGTTTTGGTCATATTTTCAAGCCTTCATCAGGGCTAATAACAAATACAAGATAATAACAATAATGAATAAATGGAAGGACAGAATAATAAGAAACATATGAATAAAAAAAATAAAAAAACTCATTTATTAGAGCCAGAATTTCAGGTCTAAGAACAAAAAAACAATCATAATGATTAAATGGAATCACAGTAAAACAAGAAACATAAGAAGATAACAGATAATATAGGTAATAATCATGAGAGATAGTTGACCGTGGATGACTTACATGGGGGTGCGGTCAAATTAAAACACAAATAAGTTGAAGTAACTTATTTAATCGTGCCAACGTTTCGGCTAGAATTTCAAGCCTTCATCAGGGCTGTTAGCTTGAAATCTTACCGCCAAGCGTACCGATAATATAGGTACATAATTACTATTGAAGAAAATGCATAGTGTAATATTATAAAATTATTGAAACTGTATATATAGTAATATACAAGGAATATAGTAATATTAAAATTAAGAATGAAAAAAGAAAATAATATAGATATGAAAATCAACTAAATAAATACATATAAAAATTGGAAGTTCTTTAAAATTGAAGTAATATAAGAAATATAAAGAAAAAATGTATATGTAATTAATCAAAAATCTTAATAGAATAAAAAAATTAAGGAAGTAGATATAAAGTTATATAAGCTAAGAGTAGTAAGTAATTAAAAAACAGTAATTAGATGTTGTGAACATAACTGATAAAGTGGGGGAGTGAGAAAGAATAATGAAAGAGAGGAAATATGGTAGAAAAGAATAAAAGAAACATACCCTCTGGAGCTAGGTCTACAATGAAGTACAACTAGTGCGGTGGGCCAATTGTGAATTATTTCAATTATATTTTAACATAGTTTGTTGAATTTTTTTAAATTTATATTTGTTACTCAAGTATCTTTCATATATCTTCTCAAATCTCTATCACTATTTTATCCATTATTCTATTAAAGGTACATTAGGTTGCAACCAAAATATGAAAGGGAAAAAGAAGGGAAGGAAAAGAGAAAAAATGAGAGAAAGGGGAAAGGATTGAAAAGAAGGAGAAAAAAAATCATGAAAAAGAGAAAAAAGAAAAAAAAAAAAAGGGGGGGAGAGATAAAAGAACCAAAGAGATGAAACAAAAAAAGAAAAGAAAAAGTCATGTTCTTGTGTTATATATTACTAATGTTTATAATTATTATTGTATACCTGGCTAGTAGAACTAAATACAACCACGCTGATAAACTCCAGTAAGGAACTAGGTCTTGAATTAATGAGGATAAAACAAAATACATGGTCAGCAGTAAAAAAGCGAGCAATTTCTGTGATATAGGAGTAAATACGTTTGAACTGGTAGATAGGTAGAAGTATTTAGGTTCTACGGTAACTAGAAAAAACAAAATTGATGAGGAAATAAAAGCTAGGTTGAAGGCGGGAAATGCTTGTTATTTTTCAATTTCGAAACTACTTAGCTTGCACCTTCTATCGAAAAACTTAAAAATTAGAATTTACAAAACTATTATCCTTCTCACTGTTCTTTATGGATGTGAGATGTGGCCTCTTACACTAAGGGATGAACAGCATCTTAAGGTTTTCGAAAATAAAGTATTACGTCAAATATTCGGACCAAAAAAGGATGAATTAACGGGAGAATTTAGAAGATTACACAATGATGAATTAAGGGACCTACATCCGGTAAATATAATTCAAGTTATAGCATTGCTGCGTATAAGATGGGCGTGTAAGGTTGTAGGGCTTAGTAATCAGCAGATCCCTAAAATGTTAATAAACACTAAACTAACGGGTAAATGTCTGCCGAGGGGTAGACCGAAATATAGATGGGAGCATTTGGTGGTATCGGCATCGAACCTTCGGGTTCGTAAGGCATTTATTATCTGATTAGACTAAAATAAGTATGCTGTGTGACTGACTACCAACCCAATATATTTGGCCAGCACAACTTTGTATTTTAATAAAGTTTTTCCTCCTACGTTAGCAGAAATGCTTGTATGCAACGTACAGACTGAAGTAAATATTACACTATGCATTTTTAAATACTACTTATGTACCAATAGTATCTGTTATCTTCTTATGTTATTTTGTACTTTCACTTAATCATTATGGTTGTTATCTTGTTTTTGACCTTATCCCTGATGAAGGCTGGAAATTTTTTGCACGTCTCACTTTGACAAGATACCCTAATATTGGTTGATAATAATGCAACACCACGGAGAATATATATTGAATTAAATCTTTTTTAAATATACCTTTTGTAGATTTTTTTGAAATTCGGACAGAACATTTTTAGATATAAATATTTCATCATTAAAATTTTTTTTCTTAAATAGATAAATTTAAAAAATAAAATAAACATATACAACATTTAAACAAATTACAACATCGTTACATGATCTGTGCAAATCATTAGTCAATACATCTCAAAATTCTACCTTTGTTTATTTACCTAAAATAGTAAAAAAAAAAAAGTTTTTACATGTAAAAAAAAAATTAATTATGCATCAGTGACAATAAGATAGTGCAGTCAAATGTTAGAAATTATAATATGTGTAGTTTTGAAACACAATAATTATATAATTCTAAAAACAATAAAATTAATGACCAATAATAACACCGAAATCCAATGTACCACATTAAACAGTCCATGCTAATAATAAAAATTAAAAAAACGACATAGATTCAAAACTTAATATAAATCATAATACACACAGACACTGAGAAAAACAGAGATCAAAAGGGTATAAGTAATACAAATATATATATATATATTAAAAAATCAATATCTAATGAACTCTGTGTTCATTGCTTGTTATTTATAAATATGTTTAGAACATTTTCCATAATTATAATTTAAAACTAAGTCTTTTAAACAGTGTAACCCACTGGGTTAGAACCGAAACTTCAAATATCCAGAGACTTTTGAAAAATTATTAAAAAAAAACTTATTTCTCACATGAAAAATGAAAATATATATAAAATCACTTATGAAAAAAAAAAATAATGTTACGTATATAACACAGATAAATCAATACAAATGTGAGCACAATAAACATCAAAACTACAGATGCAAGTGGAAGCAGAAATTATAGAAACGTCTAAAGAAGTAAAAGTGATATTAAATGAAATCAAAATTATTTTAAACAAAATAGAAGCATGAAAGTGTAAAAACCCTAAAGGATTAAATTAATACCTTCGATACCAAATGCTCGTAATCAATCCTTAGATATTCTTCAGAAGAATAAGGATGTCATAAACGGATGAAGAAAACATGACTAGAACAGATTTCAATGAAGTATAACTTCATAAATACTATTAAAAATTGAAAAATATAACTGAATACATCAATTAAATACATAAATGATTCACCATAAGTGAATATGAAGGAGACGGTCAGGGCTGCGGTTAAGAAGGAACAAAAAATATTTTTTAACCATTTATTCATTTGCCGACATTTCAACCCACAATGTGGCTTCTTCGTCAGGGCTAAAAATAAAAGATACAAAAAAAAAAAAAAGAAGAGTCAATGAGAAAGTGAAAGAGTGATATAAAAAATAAATAAATTGAAGGTATCCGAACTATCAAAAACTTAAATAAAATATATACAATATTCTCACTTCTTCGAGACTAATTTAATTGTTTAAATAAAATAATTTGTATCTAAGCAGGTCTCAAAATTTCCTTATTATTTTTAATGTCTAACATTTCGGCCAACTTGACCATCCTCAACAATCTTAAATATAAATTTACACCTCATATCCACCAAATTAAAAACTTTTTCCAGACTATTCTGACCAGGTCAATTAATTTAGAGAACTCGACCTATTTTCTCACTTTTCTATTAAATTTTAACACTAAAACGCAATGTTTTAAGATTGTTAGATAAGTGAGTTATAATAGTGTTTTGTTTTCAGCCAAGACTCCCATGGGAGTCCTATACTGCCTATAACCATGGTTGGGGGTCAAAGTTTTTCATTTTGTGGGACCGCCACTCAATGAAAAGAGTCGACGCCCCAGGCCGGATCCAAACTGGCACCGCCAATCAAATTGGTGAGACTGTGTCTTAACCACTGAACTACGGGCGTCCCTATAATAGTGTTAAGTTAATTTATAATTAAAAGTTTTAAAATTTAATGGAAAAGTGACTTAAGTTGATTCAACTTAAGTTATTGACCTGGGCAGAATAGCCTGCAAATAGTTTTTAATTGGTGGATATGATGTGTAAATTTATATATAAGATTGTTCATGAGGATGGCAAGTTAGGCACAAACATTGAATATAAATTAATTAATTTATTTATAATATTCACAGTCTCTTGAGACTAGTTAATAATGTTTAAATTAATAAAATATTATCTATTTTAGTCTCAAAACATTCTATATTCCTTTATAAGACAAACTTTACAATTAATTAGTAATGAGGTGGTAAATTAGTAATATTGAGGCAATAGTAAATGTTATGATATAATATGTTTATGATGAGATTCACTTTTGCTTCAATATTATTAATTTACCAGCTCATTGTTATTAATTAATTTCTTAATTATTATGTCTCCTTAGCTAATTAAATTAGCATTTTTTTTTTCAATAATATATACTTTGATGTATTATCAGTTCACTACTATTCATTATGTTATTTAATAATTTTAATTTTTATCTTATTCCTCCTAATTATTTTATTTAATTATTTAAATTAATTAATCTTTAAATAAATAAAATGTTATCCATTTTAGTCTCAAAACATTTTATATTCGTTTATAAGTCAAACGTTTCGGCCAAATCGGCCTAATTTTCCTAGTCAATACATTAAATTAAAAATTAAATTTTTTTTATCACAGTCAATCTTGATAAATATTAACAAACAAAAAATTGACAAATTAGGGTAATTTTTGGACTGATATAAATGACTCGGGCATAATAGCCTGCGTCAAGTTGTTTTTTAAAATGATTTCGTTCTAAAATTGTATTTTGTATTGTAGTTGAGAATGGCCGATTTGGCCAAAACGTCGGACTTAAAAAGAAATAACAAATGTTTTAAGACTAAAATGGATACAATTTTATTTATTTAAACATTAATTAATATAAATAGTTAGGAGGATTAATATAAAAATTAAAATTATTAAATAACATAATGAATAGTAGTGAACTGATAATACATCAAAGTATATATTATTGAAAAATATGATTATTTAATTAGCTAAGGAAATATAATAACTAAGAAAATAATTAATAACAATGAGCTGGTAAATTAATAATATTGAAGCAAAAGTGAATCTTATCATAAACATATTATATCATAACATTTACTATTGCCTCAATATTACTAATTTACCACCT
The DNA here is from genome assembly GCF_000696795.3 of Halyomorpha halys. Lineage (NCBI taxonomy): Eukaryota > Metazoa > Arthropoda > Insecta > Hemiptera > Pentatomidae > Halyomorpha > Halyomorpha halys. The sequence goes on along the minus strand of NW_027113632.1, from coordinate 76,376 downwards.
CATTACTAATTAATTTGTTAGTTAATTAAATTATTAGATCTTTCTGGATTATCTCTCTAGGAAGTCTGGAGAGTCAATTCTTTTAAAAAATTTTCAGTTGTACAATGTCATGAATAAATAATTCATTCAAAGATGGAAGTGATTAACCTCAAAAAATTTTAAAAGAATTAGTTCTTTATTTATATTTTTATTATCTTGTTTGAGACAGGTAGTTTTAATAATAATAATAATAATTAAATAATGTTATTTCAAAATTTTTTGAGACAAGGTAATTATTTATTAAATAAAACCACAAATTGTATCCAATACTGTCTCAACACTTTATTTCTTACTAGTCCAACGTTTCGGCTATTTCAGCCATCTTCAAGGACATCTTTAATACAAAATATCCTCCTCACATTAATTTATAATCTTTATTGCAGGCTATTCTGCCCAGGTCATTTTCTTCATTTTAATTTCAAACCTATTTATTTAAATTTTAAAACCATTAACTTTTATTTCTCTCTATAAAATTATCAACAATATAAAATACACCACCATATAACAAACTATTTATCTAGTTTGTATAGTTTGTTATATGGTGGTGTATTTTATATTGTTGATAATTTTATAGAGAGAAATAAAAGTTAATGGTTTTAAAATTTAAATAAATAGGTTTGAAATTAAAATGAAGAAAATGACCTGGGCAGAATAGCCTGCAGTAAAGATTATAAATTAATGTGAGGAGGAGATTTTGTATTAAAGATGTCCTTGAAGATGGCTGGAATAGCCGAAACGCTGGACTAGTAAGAAATAAAGTGTTGAGACAGTATTGGATAAAATTTGTGGTTTTATTTAATAAATAATAATAATAATAATAATTCATAAAAAAAGTTTTGAGGTTAATAACTTCCAGTTGAATGAAATTTGTATTCAATTATCTTACCTGGTACAACGTTTCGGGACCACTGTCCCATATTCATGTACTTTAAACTTCATAATTTTCATATAGGAAATCATGTCACACTGTTCTCTCTTTTCTACTATAACTTATATATTATAAGTTCTATAACTTACATATTATAACATGATTTCCTATATGAAATTATAAGGTTTAAAGTACGTGAATATGGGACAGTGGTCCCGAAACGTTGTACCATGTTATACAAATTTCATTCAACTGGAAGTTATTAACCTCAAACAATTTTTTATGAATTGACCCATCAGACTTCCTATAGAGAAAATCCAGAATAATAATAATAAAAACTATCCAAATAGTCTTAACCAACTTTATTAAAACATCTAATGTACGGGAAATATATGAATGTTTTCAGCCGCAATAGTTTATGTGAGCGAAGAGACTCTTTGAAATGGGTTTGCCACTGCCAAAATTATTATCAACATGTTAATATCACTTTAAACCCATTTTTATTTATAACTCATTATTTTATATTCGTTTTAGCAGCAGACCCATTTGTAACCTCTTACCATATGATAGTTATATGTTTGTTGTTTTTTAGCTAAAAAAAAGGTTTTAATATTTGTTGATAGTTATAGTGTAATTTGCTGGAACTTTTTATATGAAAAACATTGTTAACTTGACTAATTAAGATTCTTCATACTGATTCATCGATCATCATTTCAATTGATAAAACGAAAGTAAAATAATGGAACATAAAAAGAGC
>NW_027113632.1:57531-74648 GCF_000696795.3 Halyomorpha halys | reverse complement strand
ATATAACTTAATTGTGCCAACATTTTAGCCAGAGTTTCTAACCTTTATCAGGGCTAAGAACAAAGAGCAATATAACAACCAATGAATAAAAAAAAAATTAAAAAAAGAAAATATAAAAAGAATGACACAAGTAAATAATTATACAGAATGAAAATTAGTAAAAATAAAGTTATGAAGAAATTGGAAAGTAAAACGTTTAATTAAATATGCAAGTAGAATAACATAATCAAGAAAAGAAAAGTTTAAAATTATAAAATGCAAAGAAATATAGAAATATGAATATATTAATTTAATAATAATCAAAAATTACAAGTTCTGAAAAGAAAAAAAAATTAAATAATACAAAAAAAAACTAATAAATAAAAGAAAATATATGTAACTGATGAAATATGTAAGTATAATACTAGAATAAAGAAACGAAATATAAGGTTGAGTTAGACAAAAGAAGTGAATAGAAACCATGACAGTAATAATATGTGTTGAATTAACAATGTTTTTCATTCTGTATAATTGTTTATTTGTGTCATTCTATTTATATTTTCTCTTTTTATTTTATTTTTTTGTATTCATTGGTTGTTATCTTATTCTTTGTTCTTAGCCCTGATGAAGGCTAGGAACTCTGGCTGAAACGTTGGCACAATTAAATAAGTTCTCTCAACTTGTTTGTATTGTTTACTAACCGCACTCCCAACCATCGTCTCAACATATAAAATGTTGATAATAATTTCGGCGGAGGCAAACCCATTCTACAAAGTTTATCGCTCACTCCAACCATCACAGTTGAAATATTTACAAGCTTTCCATCACAAACATACGTTCAATGTTTCAGGCACATGTAATATATCACATTAATGCATCCAAAATTTCAGGGTATTATGCCCAATTCAATTAATACAGTTAAAATAAACCTATTTGCCACTAAAGCATTAATTAATAAATTCTATTCTTTATAATTTTGATATCTTTTCAATAATATAAAGTTTGATGTATCAGTTCACAACTCCTTTATTATGTTAGTTGATAATTTCTATTTTTAAATATTAGAAAATGGTCAGGGTTGCGGTAAAAAAAAAAGAATAAATAGTTTAAAACTATTTGTTCTTTTTTTGACCGCAACCCTGACCATATTCTTATATTTAAATCTTTACGGTCAACTAACTATATGTACATATATATTTCTATTTTTATCTTCATCCACTTAATTATTTCTATTATGTCTTTAAATATTTTTTATATCACTCTTCCACTCTCACTTTTACTTTCTAGGTTTGTTTTTATTTTAGCCCTCATGAAGACTTACATTGTGGGTCGAAACACCGGCTATGAGTAAATAATTGAGAACTATTTTTCATTTCTTCTTGATCATAGTCCTGACCCTCTCCTTAATATATTAATGTTCTAAGACACACTCTATTACAAATAAAATAAATAATATTGAAAAATAAATTCTCACCTCCCATGTGCACAGGCCAGTCGTGCCGCTAGAAATGAAATTTTTATTTTCCTTTAAAATTATATTTTTATTTTCGAAAAAATAATGTTTATAACAATCTACTAGGTCGTCTTGTGGACTATTCAATAATTTGACATATAGTTCGTAGGCCTCTTCGTATGGAATGTTTAACTCTTCAGTCTGAAAATAAGATATATTTAATTTTTAATAATAATTAAATTTACTAACATTACTGATTATAGCAATAATAATAAAAAATATATATTTCCTACTTGTTGTATCAACTGTTTTAAAAATGCTAACTGATAAGACTTTTTAACAGGATATTGTAATATTAATTCATTTTCGACAGTCGAAGCCAATAGCTCTGCTTGATGTTTTTCACATTCACCAGGTTGTAAGGCTAACCAATGGGAGAAAATATCCTGCAATCGTAGTAATAAAATTAAAATTTAAGTATAAAACTATAAAATTATTCTTATAGCAGACATATTTTCATGGTTTAACTACATAAATATATTCATTGAATTGTAGCTCCCATAGAGCAGTTGACAAGCTTGATTCTATTACTGGCTCTTAGTAGAAGAATTCTTTATGCTGTTCCCAATACATACCTAGTAGTATCCGGTATCAATCAATCAATCAATCAAACTATGAATTATGGTTGGCTAGCAATGGAAGACTGTAAGATCTATGTATCCTATCACATGGGTCATTATGAGGGTGTTTTTGCAACTCTTTAAATATATTTTTAATAAAATTTATTTCACCAATTTTAATTAATAGACAAAATATTCTACATTTAGACTAAGAAACAAAAAATTCAGTTGCATATTCCAGTACAATAGACTCAAATTTCGAAGATAGAGGTTATTTATGTCCGATTTTGCATTCTTGCTTCTAGAAAAAATAATATATTCTGTGCATAATTTAAGTATTCCCCTGGATTAATGTTGGGGGATATTACCCTAATTGATTGTATGTTAATGGTATCGTTGGTTTGAATAAATAGAGAGGACTGTATTTGATGAGTGTTAAAATAAATTATATAAGTAATCAAGTATACCTAGGATATACTTTAGGATGATAATATAGAATGGGAGTTTTTATTGCATTTTTCAAGTTTATTATAGAAAGATGTGAAGATAGTTGAACGTAGATATATAAGAGGAGAAGATGGTCAGGGGATGCAGTCAGCAGAAAAATCACAAATAAACAAACAATTTATTTATATGCGCCGACGTTTCGACCTAATTTTCAGGTCTTCATGAGGGCTATAAAAACAAAAAATACAACAGTATCATTCAGGGAGAAAAAAAATAAATAAATACAAATAAATAAAATAAAATAAATAATAGACTAAAAATTTGGAAATATACATAATAATGAAATGAAAATATAAACTAGTTGATTAATAACTATGGATAAAGACATAAAGACAAAACATTATTATTTATATACATCAACTAGTTTATATTTTCATTTTATTGTTATGTGTTTTATATTTCCAAATTTTTTAGTCTATTTTTTTTTTTCTCCCTGAATGATGGTTGTTGTCTTTTTGTTTTTATAGCCCTGATGAAGACCTGAAAATTAGGTTGAAACGTCGGCACAAATAAATAATTCATTTGTTTATTTGTTTTGTTCTACTGACCGCACCCCCGACCATCTTCTCCTCTTTTATTATATAATGTTAAAATAGACTAAGAAATTTAACAAAATCTAAACCACTTTTCTTTTTTTTTAAATTAAGTTATTGCCATCAATGGAGTCAGAATCAAGAATTGCACTCTTCTAGAAATTTATTAAATAAATGTGAGGAGATGGTCAGGGATACAGTGAGAGAAACATAAAAATAAAATAACAAACTTGGTAATATGCATAACAATTAATAAGGTAGATAGTAGATGATACTAATAGAAGACTATAATGTTAATAGTTGATACTTCTATAGTATACTTAATTTATTGTTATATATATTTTCAAGTGTTTGTCATTATTTTATTTTTATTTTTATGTTTCTTTGAATTAAATATAATAATTTTTGCTTATTTGTGTATCTTTGCTTATTGCACCCCCTAACCATCTTCTCCTTATATCAATCTATGATTTACTATTAACGCCTAATTATAAAATAAATTTATTGAAAATAAATTCAAATCACAAAATATGTATTAATGCATAATACATTAATGTATCTTTTGTTCTTTTCATTTTTACTCACTGACAGAATGCTGCTTTATATTCTGAATTCACTGATACCAATAACTACATTAACAGAAAAAGTAGCTTATCTCATTTTTTTCTCCTGATCTTTCGAATGTTAATAAAAAAAGAATATCTTGAGACAATTTTGAAGAAATATGAAATGTATATAAAAAAATGTTCTGTAATTTTAAAAAATACCACAAAGGATACAAGTTTACAAGCACTACTCCAAAATGGGTGAATACTAACTTGTACAGGGTTACTCTGGAGAAATACCAGAGGGATGGAACAATCAAAAATGTTCCTTAAAGGACCCTGTCCGAAAAGAAGCAACTGCCTTCTAAATATGGATAGGAGTATCCTAAGATGGGTGACAGGACTATATACAGGACACTGTCAGTTAAATAAACATCTCTATAGAATGGGACTGACAGAGTCCCCTATCTGCAGGTTCTGCAGAAAGGAGGAAGAGACTGCCTATCACATCCATGTGTAAATGTGATGCAGTGGCAAGAACGCGATTCCTCATCTTTGGTAAGGATTGTATCTTGGATCCCAAACTTTGCGAAACTGTGGATCCCTATACAGTATCCAGATTTGCAAAGGCAATTGGCCTGTTTTGAGCAGAGGAGGGACGGCGTACAATAGGCCCTCTGAGGCCGCGGTGCTTCTTGGCCGGTTTAGAAAAAAAAAAAACAAAAAAAAAAACAAAAAAAACTTGTACACGAAAAGAAAATATTGTTGATTTTAACCTAATACCATATAAGATAATTCATATGTATGTGAATTTAGGGCCCAACCTACACTCGAAAGAATCCATTAGAGGTTTGTTTATCTCTCTGAAGAACAACGAGTGAATGACAACTCACTATAATAATAACGTGTAAGAATATTACAGAAACATTTGGGAACTTTTACCATATAAAATATTTATATTACCATATATCTCATAATTTTTCAGGCCATGTTCAATCTGAATGCTTAGCAGAAAAAAAATAATGTGAAATATTCATGTTTTGGAAAATATGAACCACCAAAGAATCAACCAAAAATTATTTAGAACAACCAGAATCTAAGAAAACCTAAGCTAAACCAATATAAACTATTTTGATCAATAAAACTTACGGTTTGACAATAAATCCTATTTCTACAACTTATATCTTAACAAAAATGAACTAACAAATTGGAAGAAAAAATCCTCTAACAAAACACAAATTGTACGAAATTCATAAACTAAGCATAAAATTGTTAATTCGAACTACATTATTTAAACCATATGACCTTAATTTGTTTGAGGTAAGTAAACTCTTGAACCGAAGATCAACAAATATGATTGCTAATTTAAATATTAACACAAATTAAATTATAATAAAAGCCGATAGTCATTGGACACAGATTTAAGAACTTAAAGGGTTCTATACTGTCACTGACAACAATAAACCAAAAATTTGGCTAAGGCCTAATGGACTGAGGGAAGAAATTTTTAGTTGCACTAAAATTTTGTTTGATTGTGATTCATCGTAATAAGAACATTATAACGATTCAAAAAAGCCTAAAGTATATTATATTCTGTTAAACAGAAAATTAAACTTTGTTTAGACTAAATTATGGTAAAAATAATACTATTTTTATTCCTCTTCAACTATCTATTTAGTTTTTTAGAAACAGATCGAACACTGATCATGCAATCCAAAATGCTCATCAGAATTAATAATTGTACACTGCACTTCCTACACATTTTGCTATTTTATTATTAGTAACACTGTTATAACAAAATATTTCACCTTCCATTCAAAACATTTCAAATCCACTGAACATGCAAACTTCTTTTTAAAAGACTGGATAAGTTGACAGGCTTCAGCATCACACTTTCCGACCATTGGTACATATCCTCACTTTATGTTAAAAATACTCACTGAACTTAAACAAACAAACTATATTTAACCAAAACCATTAACGCAAACAAGAATTAGATTCTCTGTCACGTGAAATAACCTCCTCTAGAATTGTTTTGATCTCGGTAATTCGAATAACATCCACTCCTAAGCGCTAGCAATACGTTACTAAGAGGTTCCTTTTAACTTTATTTACAGACTTAAACTAGATTTTTCATACCTCCTTGTAGAAAAATGGAACGGTATAAGACAAAGCATAACAGAGACTTTTACAAAAGTAATATTTTAACAATGTTTTAAAAATATGTGAAGTTCGACATCAAACAAATTAACAGCTGAGAATATGATAATGAAACAGTTTTATTCGTTCAACTTTGACTTAGTAGTTAAATTTAAAGTATAAATATTTTATGAATGGAATATTGTCCGGGTGCGGTAAAAAAAAACTCAAATAGTAGAATTATACTATTTTATTGAGCCAACGTTTTGCCCCACGTTGCAGGGCTTCTTCAGGGCTAAAAAAGATACAAACACTAGGGGTATTCATGATGTTGTGTTAAATGTTATATGTTTTACCCTGTTAAATGTTATAACTATAGGATTGTGAGCAGCCCTATTTGAAGTCATGTTAAACGTTAAATGTATAAGAGCCCCTAGAACTTGTTGTATAAGCCTTTATGTTTATAACCTTCCTTCCTAACCCTCATGTTATTGTTTACTTCAGTTTTGATTTAAGTAATTAATTAAAACATGCCTAGAGTGAGTGAAAAGTGGAATTTGTGTGAAAGTTTAGCTTATGAGTGTCTTATTGATCTTCAAACTTGTGAAGAAGAGAATGAAGATGAGCTAATTGACAACTGTATTGAAAGTCACAACAACTAATATGGCGGCGATCTCAACTGGTCTATTGTGTGACGTCATTCTCGATTTAACTGACCAAGTAACAGACTCTCAGCCATGTTAAATGTTATTTCGTTTTACCACGGCAAAAGAAGGCAATTTTTTTAGATTTAACACGAGTTTTTACATTTAACACGCTTTAACATAGATCATGAATACCCCTACTATAGTTACAAAAAGGGAAAAAGAAAAAACATAAGTGTAAAATAACAGGGGTATAAAATGTAAAAACGTAAGATATAATAAGAAAAATTAAAGGTTATAAATAGTAAATGAAAAGGGTAATAGTAACAGATAGATAAGAGAAGAAATATTAAAGAAATTACAAATAGAGAGATGAAAAAAAAAATACAAATCAAATGATGAGACAGAATGCATACCTGTTTTGACGGCAGTCAAAAAACAAAGTGACCGTTGGTATTGGGAGGAGTGGGGACGGCAGTTATGCCACAATAACGAAAATAATTTGTATAAGTAAAGAGTAAAAAAAAAAAAAAAAATTATATGCATCAGTTTTCTGTTTTAACACATTGTCTTTTGACCAAAATTTAAATTTCTGTTTTCAGTTTCAAATTTTGAAACATCTTCTAGAAAAAGGTTCTGTTTTTCAGTTAGTAGTTACCATAAAACTAAAAAAGACGATGTGATTTTACCCGTTGTTCTTTTGATTTTTAGAATCCTGGTTTTCTGCACCCGTTTATTTCACTACAGGGAACTTTTTATATCAATGAGTTGTGATTCATTAAGTCATAACAGAATAATCAATTGATTTTTTCTGCTAGGACAATGTTTCCATCACATAAAAACATAGAGATTTGAAGATATTCATTTTGTTCAAGAAAAACAACGATTGTAAAAGAAAATAAGTTCTTACTGATGACATGTTTATTTGTATGTAACCTCAGGAGATAATAGGGATAAAAATTAAAACAAATCTTTGGGAACATCCTAGTTATTATTCTATGTTTATGATATTTTATTAAGAAAATTAAAATTTGTTTTCGAATTTTATACTAATACTATATAAAAAAAAAAATAGATTTGTTATTTTTACTCTAGCATTTTTAGAATTGACTAAGGGAATTTCATATTTTTTAGAGAGATTTCAGTTGATAAGAAATTATGGTATCCGACTAAACCAGAGGGTTGTATAGTATTTTTTTGATGGTGCTAAGGCTTGTGTACGCATAGGGACAATGTATATCCTTTATCAGGTCTTATACAATCCTATAATGAAGCACAGCAAAGTGGAAAGGAGCGGATATAAAGGCTATTGTATTACAGTAGTTCTATAATGTATTCAAACTTCCAAGCAGTCCCGACAAACGCTCTTGCTAAAAACAAAAGTTACGATAAATTGTTATCAAAAACCAGATGTGATTTCGTCCCTATATGTCTTAACACATATATTCCAAAAATGGCTCGTCCGATCTAGTCCACATTGTGGGGTTCGTCTAAAAACGGTCTTAAGCAAATTTTACCCAGTAATTTCGATTCTTTGTGAGCAACCATTTTTTTTTTCATACTTATATTTCAAAAATGACCGAGTCCGCTCGGCCTAAAGTTGAAGGAAAGTTCCGAATTTGAAGGGGGTGCTTATGTTCCTGTCAGACGTTTTTTATTTACATTATAATTGGCTTCATTTCTGCGATCGTTTGAGTAAGCATTTCAAAATTTTATTGCATCCTAAACTCTCCAAACCCATATCACAGCTCTCGAAGAATGGTTTCCAAATTGGAGGATTACAATAAAGCCCATAAAGGACCTTTACTCTTCCTCGTAAACTTTCCGACTGCCCTGCAGTATCCTTTAATAATGTTGCTCTTACCCCTTTCGAACAGATCCGCTACCTTGGACTACATTTGGACAAACGGCTAGCTTAGAATTCTCACACAAGACTGAAAGATCAGGAAACTGCACGTCAATTTTAAATATACAACATTTACTGGACAAACGGTGTTAACTTCCAATCCATTGCAAAAGACTGATCTACATGACTACAATAAGGCCTACCTAGACAACACGGAACTGAGCTTTGGGGTTCCACTAAACCTTCGAATTCTTCTGGTATTCAAACCATACAATCCAAAATCCTTCGTAAAATCCTCAATGCTTCTTAGTTTTTCACAATTAAAATCATCCAAAAAGATGTTCCATATTTACCCACACCAAACCATATATTAATCCTTCCATTAAAAACACCCTAACCACCCAAACACACTAGTTTCTAACCTTGCCTGAAAAGAAGATGACCGCAAGACTTTCTAATGCAGAAACATTTTAGAGTGCTACCAATGTGTTGTTTCTCTACACGCTTATGTCATACCGTTATGAACTTACATTATATTTACTAGACTTTTTTTTATGTAAATACATTTTTAAATGTCAATAAATAAACTTTTAAAATCTATTACTGCTAACCTCGATTTTAATTGATTAAATGGGATAATCTTTGTTGTCCTTGAATTGATTTTTTATTGAACAATGCATGTTGAAAAAGCATTCTAACTGCGTTACCCGAATGCAAAATATATGAAATGTAATTCAAACATTAAAATATTGACTAGGCATTTTTAGAGGGCCTCTCCTCAAAGCTCTCCTCCCTTGGAATCTTATCACATCCTTACTCCCCGTCCTACAGCGGCTTGGTCTGGAACCGTATGATTGTGAATCATTTTGAATGTACCGATGACTTAATTGATACAAGGGGAAATCTATTCAAAACATTGGTGATCCTTAAGGATAATGCCATTTTTTAGGCAGGATAAGAAGAAGGATGTTAGACAAAGGCCAGGAGTCATTGAGCTGTGTATTCATATCCCTGACCTGGCGCAGGGATAGCTTTGCGAAACTGGCCGTTACCCTTGTTTCGCAAGACCTTGGCGGCCAAGTTGTTGAACCCAATGGTACTCCGCTTCATTCCATTAGTCGACTTCAAAGTTTGCATTTGAATAGCTGATTATCCCACATTATTTTCTTAAATCATTAATATATAAATAATTGAATGGAATATGGTCCGGGTGTGGTAAAAAAAAAACTCAAATAGTAGATAATTATACTATTTTATTGAGCCAACGTTTCGCCCCACGTTGCAGGGCTTCGTCAGGGCTAAAATAGATACAAGCACATAGTTACAAAAGGAAAAAAGAGAGAAAAAAACATAAGTGTAAAATAACAGTGGTATAAAATGTAAAAAAGTAAGATATAATAAGAAAAATTAAAGGTTGTAAATAGTAAATGAAAAGGGTAATAGTATCAGATAGATAAGAGAAGATATATTAAAGAAAATACAAATAAAGAGATGTAAAAAAGAAAAACCAAAAAAAAACACAAATCAAATGATGAGACAGAACGCATACCTGTTTTGACGGCAGTCAAAAATAAAGTGACCGTTGGTATTGGGAGGAATGGGGACGGCAGTTATGCCACAATAACGAAAATAATTTGTAAAGTAAACAAGTAAAAAAGTATTTAAATTAGGTGAACAATAAATGGTAATATACATAATAGGGGGAGAAGAAATATTAAAAAAAACAACAGAAAAACAAAGAAAAAGTAAAGTATAAACTAATGGGATACAATGTGTGTAAGTAATTAAGAAACAAAATATACCAAATGATCGGGGATACAGAAAAGTGTAAAATATAATAGAAAATTAATAATAAAGTATAAGTAATTAATAATAATTTGATTTGAGTTTTTTTTTTCTTTTTACATCTCTTTATTTGTATTTTCTTTAATATTTCTTCTCTTATCTATCTGTTACTATTACCCTTTTCATTTACTATTTACAACCTTTAATTTTTCTTATTATATCTTACTTTTTTACATTTTATACCCCTGTTATTTTACACTTATTTTTTTTCTTTTTGTAACTATAGTGTTTGTATCTTTTTTAGCCCTGACGAAGCCCTGCAACGTGGGGCGAAACGTTGGCTCAATAAAATAGTATAAATATCTACTATTTGAGTTTTTTTTTACCGCACTGGGACCATATTCCATTCATCTATACACACGGTCAATCAATAATCTTCCAGTATATAAATAATATATGGTCAATGAATGATTAAAAACACATAACAACATAACCGGAAGTAGCCATGCAAAATTTTAAGTATTGACCCTTCAAATTAACATAATTTAAAAGAAAATTTCCACATTCATAGCCTTCTATATAAATAATTGCAAATGTTGAACTGTTTAAATATATTCGCAAACCTTGACTTTTAGCTTAGTAGCTCTCTAAGACGGACTGGTTGGCATTCTGCTATTCTTCAACAATGTACGATTTATATTATATTGTAAAATGTTTTATTCACATTTTTTATTTATTTATTAAAATTTATAACTGTGCAAATAAATACAATATCTAAATCTGAGTGAGGTTTCGAACATTTGATAGCCTTAGGAAGGAACCACCCAAAAATAGTACTTCAAACATTAATTTAAATTAAATAATCCAGTGGCCCTCTTCTTTTCAGTAGTCTCAGAGAATTATCAGGAATTGTTAAGGATGAGAAATTAAGAACGAATGAATTAGGAAAATATGGGGTTTGGAATGAAAAGATGCATATCTATTTCGGGCCAAATCTTCTACGGGATGATAAGGTCTTTATGAATGAGTTTATTTGTGACGTAATAAGGAGTATCAAGGATTTTGGATTGTAAGGATTGGATACAGGAGGAATTTGATGGTTTGGTAGAGCATCAGAGCTTAATTCTGTATGAACAAATTGGTCTGATTATCGTAGTGTATAATAGTTTTTTTGTAGTGAGTGTTTAGAGTGTTTGTCAGGTAAGGGGTTGTAGCAATCGGAATCTACGAGCAACTCTTGTTTCAGTCTAGTATAGGGTTTCCAAGTAAGTCTCTTGTCGTACCGTTATTCACAATTAAATTTAATTTCTTAAGAAGATTATAATGATACTGATTATTTTTTAAAAACATTCACTTACCTCTAACTAGTAGCAAGGAGGGATACCTAACAACTTAGCGAATTTTAAGTGAAATTTTTTTTTTTCTCCACTTTTCTCCATTTTCCTTACCCGCGTTATACGTTTTGTTCACTATGTTATTATTTTTTTATATATTTTTTTTTTAGAATTTTTTTTTTCTATTCATTTCTTGGTATACTTTACTTATATTTTGCCTCTTTATCATCTATTATTGTTACATATATTTTCTTCCTCTCAATTTTCATTTTCTTTTCATATTTCAATTTTTAAATTAATAATAACCAATATGTTCTATACTTCTTTGCATTATATAACTTCATTTTTATTTCATTTCCTTAATTATGTTATTTTACCCACTTTTTCAATTACCTATGTATACATTTTATTAATTCTATTTTGTAAAATTATTAATTCTATTTTGTAAAATTATTCATTTTATGTGTAAAATTATTCTGTTTATACTTTCTTTTTTATTTTTTTATTTTTCTATACTTACTGTGGTTGTTATCTTGTTCTGTTTTTAGCCCTCAAGAAGGCTAGAAACTATAGCCGAAACGTTGGCACATTAAAAATAGGTTATTCCAACTTATTTCTGTTTATCATATATCGCACCCCCAACCATCTTCTCCTCGTAAATTTTTTTTAATGATATTCTTTTACTTATTGATAGATATTGCAATCTGCCACACAGCTGTGGGCAATAGATAATAGTGATGAATGATCTCATAAAATAAAATAAATTAATAAAAAAAAAAAAAAATAAAAAAAAAAATAACTTTCTTAAAATATATACAAACTTAAGTGTAAATAGCAACCTATATTGTTCTTTTTTTTTTAAATAAATAGTATTTTCCATGATCCATATTAAGTCACTATAAATGTCCTATATTAATGAATTCCACCTACAGAGGTGTTTTCAGTTGATAGATTCGATTTGAGAAGAAGATGGTCACCCGGTACTGCTAGAAAAGAATGATACACAAAAAACAAAACATAGTTATTTGTGCCGACGTTTTGACCTAATTTTCAGGCCTACATCAGGGGTGAAAAACAAAAATAACTTCAATTCAGAGAAAAAAAATAATAACAAAGTTAGAAATATACATAACAATAATTTAAGTAGATATTAGGTGATAATAAGAGAAGATAAAATATGATTGGAGAAGTTTGTCGGGGGGTGCGGTCAGCAAAGAATAACATAAATAAACAAAACCATATTTATTTATTAATAAATAAACAATTACTTTAAATAAACAAGTTCTTGGCTGACCGCACCCCCCCCCTCGACAAACTTCTCCAATCATTAATCTACGGTCAACTATCTACACCTCAAGATAAAATATGATATAGTAGAGGTAAGAATTATACCAAACAAATTATAAAAAAACTTATTAAAAATCAGACAGTGCTCGTGTAAATAAAAAAAGTGAAAGGTGCGAAAGAAATTAACATAATTAAATATGTAAGCGGGAGCCAGGTGGCACTGTGGTTCTACTAACTTAAATGACGCGTGTTCGAAACTGACTGGGCAGAAAATCGTTTTATATTGTAGCCGTGAGTCAACCATGTGGGTTCTGGAGCACTAGTGGGGTCCACCCAGCCTCGTAAATTGGATATCCTTAATTGGGCAAAAATCTGGCAGTCGAGCGTGATTCTGACTAAATCACCTCCTTGTACATCCGTTAGTTTACCCTTATGGGTTGTAACGTTTACGCACAATACGTATTAATTAACAGTTAGAATGTATGAATTGCTAAATTAGTGTTGTTTGCTTATGTCTAAATGACGTTACATATGAAACAATCATGACGACTAGCTTTCTGTTAGTATACAGATTAGAAATCTTGGTTTTAAAACTCAAAAATTAAAACTATATTTGTATTAATTAAAACATATATAATTGGGTTACTGAATTTATTGACAATAACATTAACATTATTACAAAAATATTTTTCCATCTCATGAAATAACTTATTGCTAATCTTAGCAAGTTTTCATTTTAAGTAATCATCCATTATTGGTTATATTCCTTATCATTATATCTCAAAGCAGCCAATAATTCTGTAGACAGAAACTGTCTTAGGAAGATCATATTGAGAGAGGAGTCCCCGGGAAGTTGGTAAAACTGGCAAAAGCGTGTACGAATTAGCTTCAATGCAGAGTCCTGATACTAGGAGAAGTATCTTAAGGCTTTGAAGTTAGATCAGGTCTGAGACAAGGAGATGAACTCTCACCATTGCTCTTCAACCTAGCTCTAGAAAAAGTGATTAGAAGAACATCTCGCGAAAATGATGGGGTGCAAGTCGGAATGAAAGAGTCCTGGCGTACGCGGGCGACATTGTGGTCCTAGAAAGCAACAGAGATGACAAAGAACTCTAATAACAGAAGCACAGGAGATCGGCTTGCAAGTAAATGAAGATAAAACAAAATATATTATTGTAAACAGAAAAGTCCAAGTAGACAATATTAAATGCCCCGGCTCCACATCACTAAATAGTACAAAAGCCGGGAAGAAAAAAAGGCAGTTATCTCACCCCAATTTTTGATTACTTCAATAAAAACTAGGTATAATTACTAGTCAAAATTGATGAGTCAGCCAAGTATAGGTAGAGGGATAAAAAATGGTGTTTCAAAACCTTAAAAAACATAGATTTTTCATTTGGAGCTCTGTATCTTAAAAATTACCAACAACACTAGAACATTTAAGAGAACATTATTTAAAGAAGAGCAAAGTTGTTGAAATATTAGTCCTAAAAGAGCTATTTACGTCCAATAGTTCTCGAGATATAGTTTTTTAAAAAGAAAAATTCTTAAAAATCTACTGAAAGATCAATAGTTAGTTAATTTATTTTGAGATATCCATATCTCAGAAACTATGTGACGTACAGATGTCTATTAGCACTCAAATTAAAGCTACTTCAATAGACTATAGAGAAGTATATGACCTTTACCTTCGTAGGAATAGTAGGTTTCATGATATTTGTTAATATAAATTGATTTATAGTTTTGGACAATTCGATTTATGAAAAACTTTATTTCATAATGATAAGTTTATCCATATTTTTCATAAATTTATTTTGCTTAAAATTCCTTATATCTGTTTTAAAATTAACTGTATAATTGATGTTCTCTGATATATAAATTGACTCAAGTATTTTTCTTTTGTACATATTGTTTTCTTCATGTAAACTTATGGTGTTATAAAAATCATATTTGTTTTCGATTCCGCTGTATGCTGTACTAGTGCTGTTTTATTGAGATCTTTCTCCTTATTTCCAAAAAGTTGGACTGTTGATATAATAAAAGTGTTGAGAGTTAATTTTGATACCATTTGATTTATTTTAAAAAATATATACTAGTCTCAATAAATTGAAAAGATTATATAAAATAATATTAATTATTTCATATTTTGTTTCTATATCGTCAAATGATCTGGTGCTAATATGTAGTTCTTTTTGTTTAAAATTATAACTAAATTCTTCACTGCTATGTAAATATTACTAAATTATGCGACAGATGTTACGTAATAATTAATTAAAATAATTGGCCAATGATGTTAGAGGAAGAGTTCATCGCCCTCACTACCTTGCTCCTCCTTGGATTCGTAATATGTTTACTCGAGAACAGGTTTACTTTCTCTTCACTCATTCTAAATAAAGTTGCACTAGCTTTTACGGAACTATTTCCTTTGCTCTGACCTTGTTTTGTTGTGTTGTTTTTTTCTCCTACCTCCATTCCTGACTTTATTGGTCTTGTTTGTAACGCGTTGCATCCTTCCGTCCTTTCGAAAGGAGGGACCTGTCAAACGTGCTATATATATATATATATATATATATATATATATATATAAAGTTCATATATAACATATATTAAGAAAAATAAAAATAACATTAGGTACATAATGATTGCAATTATAAGCATCTATACTTTATAAGCATAAATACTTTTTTTTTTTTAAATATCTTTATTGGAATTTACAACTGTATATTGTATAATACATTCAGTAAATTTGATCTTAGTTAAAATGGAATATTACAGGTGTGTAGAGAAACTCCCCATTGGTAGCACTGTAAAGACATTTTACATTAGTAGGTCACGTGGCCATCTTCTTTTCAGGCACTTCGCAGAATTGTCAGGAATGGAAAAGGATGCAAGGTTAGAAACAAACCTAATGGTTAGGAAGTTTATAGTGGAAGGAGTGATATTTGGCTCGGGCTAGATCGGTTACATAGGGAACATTAAGGTCTTTATGTATGATTTTATTAGTGACAAAAAAAGGAGCATTGAGGATTTTGGATTGGATACGAGAGGAATTCGAAGGTTTAGTGGAGCCCCAAAGCTCAACTCCATATGTCCAGATTGGCCTTATTACAGTCATGGATCAGTCTTTTGTGATGAATTGGAAGTTTGGACCGTTTGTTTAGTAAGTGTTGTAATAGTCGAAATCGATGTGCAGTTTCCTGTCTTTTTAGTCTTGTGTGAGGATTCCAGGTTAATCGTTTGTCCAATTGTAGTCCAAGGTAAAGGGTCTGTTCGACAGGGGTAAGAGTAACATAATTAATTGAAACTGTAGGGCAGTCGGTAGGTTTACGACGAAGGGTAAAGGTGATTTGATGGGATTTGTTGGAATTTATCTTGATCCTCCAATTACAACACAATTCTTCGAGGACTGTGATATGGGATTGGAGAGTTTTGGATACAATTAATGGGTTATTATTCACTTCGAGCACACATGTGTCATCGGCATACGTGGTGAGTATAGTGTTAGGATTGGTTTGAATGAGTATATAAACAAATATTAAAGTCGTGAAAAACAGAGGTATATTATACGTATTTTCCCCTCATTATTATTTGGAAAGCAGATACAAAGTGATTTACTTGTTCATTTATAAAAAACAAGAACTAAAAACAGTTTTATTGTGCTTAAACATAAATAATATTAAAAAAAAAAAAAAAAGGAAGGCGATAGAGTTAGAATCATAGTCTTAAAATAAAATGATCCTTATAAATAACTACATACACACTTTAATAAAATTAAATACAAACATACACATTTGCGAGCGAGTCAGTTCAGTGGTAAGGCACTATAAATTTAACTCCAGG
Organism: Halyomorpha halys; assembly: GCF_000696795.3. Taxonomy (NCBI): domain Eukaryota; kingdom Metazoa; phylum Arthropoda; class Insecta; order Hemiptera; family Pentatomidae; genus Halyomorpha; species Halyomorpha halys. The sequence continues at coordinate 58,136 of NW_027113632.1, read as the reverse complement.
ATCCAGGTTCGAATCCGGCTACGGCAGGTAATTATTTATTCTGTTATTGCAGAGATGAGTTAACTCTGTGGGTTCGAAAGTTTTCCGGGCCGTTCAGCCCAGGGTTAACAACGTGGGGACCATTAATTTAGAAAAATATATAGGAAGATGGTCAGGGTTGCGGTCAAAAGTGAAACAAAAATAGTTTACAACTATTTATTTTCCGACGTTTCGCCCCACTTTGCAGGTCTTCATCAGGGCTAAAAAGATACAAAATGATACTATGATAAGATACAATTTTATTCCTATCATTGTATCTTATAGTATCATTTTGTATCTTTTTAGCCCTGATGAAGCCCTGCAAAGTGGGGCGAAACGTTGGAAAATAAAATAGTTGTAAACTATTTTTGTTTCACTTTTGACCGCAACCCTGACCATCTTGTTATATATCAATTTTTACGGTCAACTATATATACATATATACAATTTAGAAAAATGTGGTCGAGCGTGGATTCTGACCACTTGCAAAACCGTTGGTCTAGTAGAAGTATTTCCTTGCAAAGTATTGAGGCCTTGTCCCTTCATGGGCTGTAGTGGCACATATTTATTAAAGGTATATATATATA